>NC_142870.1:135587651-135890681 GCF_051225735.1 Oryctolagus cuniculus
CCAGGTGCTCCAATGTGATATGTGGGCATCTTAGACATTAGGCTGTATGTCCACCATTACCTTTCACTGTCTGTGTATTCTTTTGGATTATTTAACTCAATTGTGTATTCCATATGTGGCTTGTTTATATTATTTAAATCAATTGGGTATTCCATTGTGGTTTATCTGTTAGGTTTTTGAATAGGTATTTTGTCTAAATATCCTTCCAGGGGTTGCTGGAAAGTTTACGATATATACATTTATATATATAAATATACATAAATATATATATATATTACAAAATTTATGAGGAAAATGTTATGCAAATGTTTTCCATTTGTGTTTCTTCTGTTTTATTCCTGAAGTTCCAAATTTCCCTTTGATACCTTTTTCCTTCTTTTTGAAATTCTTTCATAGCAGATTTGCTGGTGGTAGATTTGAAAATGTCTTTATTTCTTTTTTTTTAAGATTTATTTATTTATTTGAAAGTCAGAGTTACACACAGAGAGGAGAGGCAGACAGAGAGAGAGCTCTTCCATATGCTGGTTCACTCCCCAATTGGCCACAACGGCCAGAGCTGAGTCGATTTGAAGCCAGGAGTCAGGAGTTGGGGCCCAAGGACTTGGGACATCTTTCACTGCTTTCTCAGGCCATGGCAGAGAGTGGGATTGGAATGGAGCAGCCAGGACTCAAACCGGTGCCCATATGGCATGCTGGCATTGCAGGAGGCGGCTTTACCTGCCATGCAACAAGGTCGGCCCAAGAATGTCTTTATTTCATCTTCATTTGTGAATACAAGTTGCTTTTACTAGATAAGAATGCTGGGTTGATAGTTCCTGGCTTTCAGTATAGCAAAATTTTTGCTCCACTGCCATTCTTCTTATGAAAAATCAACAATCATTTGAGTAACGATTCTCCTGCATGTAATACATTATTTTTCTCTGCTTGTTTTCAAGATTTTTTTTTCTGTATATCTTGCCCTCATCAGTTTGCTGATTATATATGTGGGAATGAATTCCTTTGAATTTATCCTTTTTAGGATTGGATGAACTTCTTGAATACGTAAGTTTATATCTTTATCCAAATTTGCAAAGTTTATGGGTTTTTTTTTCTTTTTTTTTAACTTTTATTTAATGAATATAAATTTCCAAAGTACAGAATATGGATTACAATGGCTTCCCCCCCATAACGTCCCTCCAACCTGCAACCCTCCCCTTATCCACTCCCTCTCCCCTTCCATTCACATCAAGATTCATTTTCGATTCTCTTTATATACAGAAGATCAGTTTGGCATACATTAAGTAAAGATTTCAAGTTTGCTCCCACACAGAAACATAAAGTGAAAAATACTGTTTGAGTACTAGTTATAGCATTAAATCTCAATGTACAGCACACTAAGGGCAAAGATCCTACATGAGGAGTAAGTGCATAGTGACTCCTGTTGTTGACTTAACAAATTGACACTCTTGTTTATGGCCTCAGTAATCACCCTAGGCTCTTGTCATGAGCTGCCAAGGCTATGGAAGCCCCCTGAGTTCACTGACTCTGATCATATTTAGACAAGGCCATAGTCAAAGTGGAAGTTCTCTCCTCCCTTCAGAGAAAGGTACCCCCTTCTTTGATGACCCACTCTTTCCACTGGGATCTCACTCGTGGGGATCTTTCATTTAGGTTTTTTTTTCCCCCAGAGTGTCTTGGCTTTCCATGCCTGAAATACTCTCATGGGCATTTCAGCCGGATCCGCATGCCTTAAGGGCTGATTCTGAGGCCAGAGTGCTGTTAGGACATTTGCCATTCTATGGGTCTGCTGTGTATCTCACTTCCCATGTTGGATCATTCTCTCCCTTTTTGATTCTATCCGCTAGTATTTGCAGACACTATTCTTGTTTATGTGATCCCTTTGGTTCTTAGTCCTAACATTATGATCAATTGTGAACAGAAATTGATCACTGGGACTAGTGAGATGGCATTGGTACATGCCACCTCGATGGGATTGAATTTGAATCCCCTGGTATGTTTCTAACTCTACCGTTTGAGGTAAGTCAGCTTGAGCATGTCCCGAATTGCACATCTCTTCCCTCTCTTATTCCCACTCTTACATTTAACAGAGATCACTTTTCAGTTAAGTTTCAGCACTTAAGAAGAATTGTGTATTGATTACAGTATTCAACCAAAAGTATTAAGTAGAACAAACAAAAAAATACTAAGAGGGATAACATATTAAGCAGCTCATCAACAGTCAGGGTGAGGGCTGATCAAGTCACCGTTTCTCATAGTGTTCATTTCACTTTAACAGGTTTCCTTATTGGTGCTCAGTTAGTTGTCACCTACCAAGGAGAACAAGTGGTATTTGTCCCTTTGTGATTGGCTTATTTCACTCAACATAATGTTTTCCAAATTCCTAACAGGGATCACTTTTCAGTTAAAATTTAAACACCTAAGAATAATTGTGTGTTAATTACAGAGTTCAACCACTGGTACTAGAACAAAAAAAACCCACTAAAATGGATAAAGTATTACATTGTACATCAACAGTCAGGACAAGAGCTGATCAAGTCGCTGTTTCTCATAGTGTCCATTTCACTTCAACAAGTTTCCCCTTTGGTGCTCAGTTAGTTGTCGCCGATCAGGGAGAACATATGATATTTGTCCCTTTGGGACTGGTTTAATTCACTCAGCATGATGTTTTCCAAATTCCTCCATCTTGTTGCAAATGACTGGGTTTCGTTGTTTTTGACTGCTGTATAGTATTCTATAGAGTATATGTCCCATAATTTCTTTATCCAATCTACTGTGGATGGGCATTTGTGTTGGTTCCAGGTCTTAGCTATTGTGAATTGAGCTGCAATAAACATTAATGTGCAGACTGCTTTTTTGTTTGCCAATTTCATTTCCTTTGGGTAAATTCCAAGGAGTGGGACTGCTGGGTTGTATGGTAGGGTTATATTCAGGTTTCTGAGGAATCTCCAGACTGACTTCCATAGTGGCTTGACCAGTTTGCATTCCCACCAACAGTGGGTTAGTGTCCCTTTTTCCCCACATCCTTGCCAGCATCTATTGTTGGTAGATTTCTGAATGTGAGCCATTCTAACTGGGGTGAGGTAGAACCTCATTGTCGTTTTGATTTGCATTTCCCTGATTGCTAGTGATCTTGAACATTTTTTTCATGTGTCTGTTGGCCATTTGGATTTCCTCTTTTGAAACATGTCTATTGAGGTCCTTGGTCCATCTCTTAAGTGGGTTGTTTGTTTCGATCTTGTGGAGTATCTTGATTTCTTTGTAGATTCTGGTTATCAACCCTTTATCAGTTGCATAGTTTGCAAATATTTTTTCCCATTCTGTCGGTTGTCTCTTCACTCTCCTGACTGTTTCTTTTGCAGTACAGAAACTTCTCAATTTGATGCAATCCCAATAGTTGATTTTGGCTTTGACTGCCTGTGCTTCTGGGGTGTTTTCCAAGAAGTCATTGCCGGTACCTATATCTTGCAGGGTTTTTCCAATGCTGTCTAATAATTTGATGGTGTCAGGTCATAGATTTAAGTCTTTAATCCATGTTGAGTGGATTTTTGTGTAAGGTGAAAGGTAGGGGTCTTGCTTCATGATTCTGCACGTGGAAATCCAATTTTCCCAGCACCATTTATTGAATAGACTGTCCTTACTCCAGGGATTGGTTTTGGATCCTTGATCAAATATGAGTTGGCTGTAGATGTTTGGGTTGATTTCTGGTGTTTCAATTCTGTTCCATTGGTCTATCCATCTGTTTCTGTACCAGTACCATGCTGTTTTGATTACAACTGCCCTGTAGTATGTCCTGAAATCTGGTATTGTGATGCCTCCGGCTTTGTTTTTGTTGTACAAGATTGCTTTAGCTATTCCAGGTCTCTTGTGCCTCCATATAAATTTCAGCACCATTTTTTCCAGATCTGAGAAGAAGGTCTTCAGTATCTTGATTGGTATTGCATTGAATCTATAAATTGCTTTTGGGAGAATGGACATTTTGATGATGTTGATTCTTCCAATCCATGAGCATGGAAGATTTTTCCATTTCTTGGTATCCTCTTCTATTTCTTTCTTTAAGGTTTTGTAATTTTCATCATAGAGATCTTTAACGTCCTTGGTTAAGTTTATTCCAAGGTATTTGATTGTTTTTGTAGCTGTTGTGAATGGGATTGATCTTAGAAGTTCTTCCTCAGCCATGGCATTGTCTGTGTATACAAAGGCTGTTGATTTTTGTGCATTGATTTTATACCCTGCCAAAATCTTCTATGAGTTCCAATAGTCTCTTCGTAGAGTTCTTTGGGTCCCCTATATAAAGAATCATATCATCTGCAAAGAGGGATAGTTTGAATTCTTCCTTCCCAATTTGTATCCCTTTAATTTCTTTCTCTTGCCTAATAGCTCTGGCTAGAACTTCCAGAACTATATTGAATAGCAGTGGTGAGAGTGGGCATCCCGGTCTGGTACCAGATCTCAGTGGAAATGCTTCCAACTTTTCCCCATTCAATAAGATGTTGGCTGTGGGTTTTTCATAAATTGCCTTGATTGTATTGAGGAATGTTCCTTCCAAACCCAGTTTGCTTAGAGTTTTCATCATAAAGGGGTGTTGTATTTTATCAAATACTTTCTCGGCATCTATTGAGATAATCATATGGTTTTTCTTCTGCAGTCTGTTAATGTGGTGTATCACATTGATTGTTTTGCGCACATTAAACCATCCCTGCATACCAGGGATGAATCCCACTTGGTCTGGGTGGATGATCTTTCTGATGTGTTGTTGCATTCTATTGGCGAGAATTTTATTGAGGATTTTTGCATCTATGTTCATCAGGGATATTGGTCTGTAATTCTCTTTCAATGCTGCATCTTTCTTCGGCTTAGGAATTAAGGTGATGCTGG
The DNA here is from genome assembly GCF_051225735.1 of Oryctolagus cuniculus. NCBI lineage: Eukaryota > Metazoa > Chordata > Mammalia > Lagomorpha > Leporidae > Oryctolagus > Oryctolagus cuniculus. Next base: position 135,592,527 of record NC_142870.1, read on the forward strand.
CTTCATAGAAAGAATTTGGGAGGATTCCCTCTTTTTCGATTGTTCTGAAGAGTTTGAGAAGAATTGGAGTCAGTTCTTCTTTAAATGTCTGTTAGAATTCAGCAGTGAATCCATCTGGTCCTGGGCTTTTCTTTGTTGGGAGGACCTTTATTACTGTTTCAATTTCTGTCTCAGTTATGGGTCTGTTTAGGTTTTCTATGTCTTCCTGGTTCAATTTAGGTAGGTTGCATGTGTCCAGGAATCTATCTATTTCTGATAGGTTTCCCTGTTTGCTGGCATACAAGTCCTTGTAGTAATTTCTGATGATTCTTTTTATTTCTGTGGTGTCTGTTGTTACGTTTCCTTTTTCATCTCTGATTTTATTGATTTGGGTCTTTTCTCTTCTTTTTTTAGTTAGTTGGGCCAATGGGGTGTCAATTTTGTTTATTTTTTCAAAAAACCAGCTCCTCGTTTGGCTGATTTTTTGTAATGTTTTTTTTTTTGATTCAATCCTGTTGATTTCTTCTCTGATTTTAATTATTTCTCTTCTCCTACTAGATTTGGGTCTGGTTTGCTGTAGGTTTTCTAGATCCTTGAGGTGAATTGAAAGCTCATCTATTTGGTGCCTTTCCAATTTCTTGATGTAGGCACCTATTGATATAAACTTTCCTCTTAACACTGCTTTTGCTGCGTCCCATAAGTTTTGGTATGTTGTGCTGTTATCCTCATTTACTTCCAGAAAATTTTTGATTTCTCTTTTAATTTCTTCTATGACCCATTGTTCATTCAGGAACATGTTGTTCAATCTCCATGTGTTTCTGTATGCTCTAGGGATTCCTGAGTTGCTAATTTCCAACTTCATTCCTTTATGGTCTGAGAAGCTGCATGGTATGATTCTAATTCTTTTAAATTTGCTGAGACTTGCTTTATGGCCTAGTATGTGGTCAATCCTAGAGAAGGTTCCATGTACTGCTGAGAAGAATGTAAAATCTTTAGCTGTAGGATTGAAAGTTCTGTATATATCTGTTAGATCCATTTGGGCTATAGTGTCGTTTAAATCTACTGTATCCTTGTTGATCTTCTGTCCTATTGATCTGTCTATTTCTGAGAGTGGAGTATTGAAGTCCCCCAGTACTATTGTATTGGGGTCTAAGTCTCCCTTTAAGTCCCTTAACAAATCTTTTAGATAAACCAGTGCCCTGTAGTTAGGTGCATATACATTGATAATTGTTATATCTTCTTGTTGTATTGATCCCTTAATCATTATATAGTGCCCCTCTTTGTCTCTCTTAACAGTTTTTGTGGTAAAGTTTATGTTGTCCGATATTTAGATGGCTACGCCCGCTCTTTTTTCATTTCTGTTGGCATGGTATATCTTTTTCCAGCCTTTCACTTTCAGTCTGTATGGATCTTTGTTGGAAAGATGTGTTTCTTGTAAGCAGCAAATAGATGGGTTTTGTTCCTTAACCCAATCAGCCAATCTGTATCTTTTAACTGGACAGTTCAGGCCATTCACGTTCAATGTGACTAATGATAAGTGGTAACTTTGCCTTGCCATTTGCCAAAGATAAGTTCTAATATATGCTTTGAATTCCCTGTGATCTTTTGCTGTGAGGTTTCCTTCCTTTACCTTCTTTCATATTGATGACCGTGTTTCTGTGTTTCTGTGTGTAACACATCTTTAAGCATCTTTTGCAGGGCTGGACGAGTGGTGACAAATTCTTTCAATTTCTGTTTGCTATGAAAAGTCTTTATTTCACCTTCATTCACAAATGATAGCTTTGCAGGATATAATATTCTGGGCTGGCAGTTGTTCTCTCTTAGTACCTGGGCTATATCTTGCCATTCCCTCCTAGCTTGTAGGGTTTCTGATGAGAAGTCAGCTGTGAGTCTGATTGGAGATCCTCTGAGAGTAATCTGACATTTCTCTCTTGCACATTTTAGGATCTTTTCTTTATGTTTCACTGTGGAGAGTTTAATTACAATGTGTCGTGGTGAGGATCTCTTTTGGTCGTGTTTATTAGGGGTTCTGTGAGCTTCCTGTACTAGGATTTCTCTGTCCTTCTCCAAACCTGGGAAATTTTCTGCTAATATCTCACTAAAAAGGCCTTCTAATCCTTTCTCCCTCTCCATGCCTTCAGGAACTCCTAGAACCCGAATGTTGGGTTTTTTAATAGTATCTTGAAGATTCCCGACAATATGTTTTAGATTTCTAATTTCCTCTTCTTTTCTTTGGTCTGACTGTATCCTTTCCTGTTCTCTGTCTTCTAAGTCCAATATTCTCTCTTCTGCTTCACCCATTCTGTTTGTAAGGCTCTCTATTGTGTTTTTCATTTGATCTATTGAATTCTTCACTTCATTATGATTTCTCGTCACTATCACAGTTTCCTGTTGTACTAGTTGTTTCGTTTCATTTTGATTCCTCCTTAATATTTCATTTTCACGAGAGAGATTTTCTATCTTGTCCATTAAGGATTTCTGTAGTTCAAGAATTTGTTTTTGAGAACTTCTTAATGTTCTTATCAATTTTTTGAGATCTGCTTCTTGCATTTCTTCTATCTCATCATCTTCATAATCTTGAATTGGGGTGTCTTTTTCATTTGGGGGCGTCATGGTGACTTCCTTGTTTTTATTACCTCGGTTTTTGCGTTTGTTATTTGGCATATTGGAGATATTTGGTTTCTTCACTGTGGTGCTTTTTCTTGTTATACTATGACTCTAGATTAAGTGGACTGTCTGTTTTTGATGGAGCCTTAGGGCTTGAGATGGGTGTGGCCTGAGAGCTCTGTTTGGTGTGCCAAAGGTGACACTCCCAGGTTAGGTGTGGTAGATCTCCCTCTCTCTCTCTCTCTTTCTTTTTTTGATTCAAAAGGGAAGTAATTCCGCACAGCTGAATGAAGTTGGAGGTAGTTAGCAGGCAAATGATATACCCACAGGAGCCAGAGATCAGAAGCTCTTTCCCAAGGACCACACAGGGAATCTGTTCGGCCCTCAGAGTGGGCTCAAATTCTGCTTCAGTCTCCCACTGGGTTGCCAAAGTTACAGAATTGTAGCGTCTCTGGAGAGTGTTCACGTGAATTCCGTGAGTTCTCTCCCCCACTGTCTCTTTTTTCACAGTCTCAGTTCAGTAGCACCAAAAATTTACTAGGTCCTAATCTCCTGTTAATTCGCCCCGCCCAGAGTCAGGTTTTTCTGCTAGGCTCAGGGCCGGTGCAGACCTGATGTTGCTCTGCTTATGACGTATGTCCAAGATGGCGCCTGCTCTTTGTCTTGCTTGCCCTTGAGAGGTGAGCGGAGAGAGAGAAACCCGTGTCCGTACCAGTCACCTTTTTTTTTCTCTCTCTCTCTCTCTCTCTTCCAGTTAGCCTGGTGAGCTATTCCCCCCCGGGGGTCGTTCCCTCTAGTCTCCTCTCTCTGCTTGTCTGCCGGTGTCTCGGGCTATTGAGGTTCGGCTCACCTCACGTTCCAGCGCTGGTGTGTTGAGTCTGCCGCTGGTGTCCCGAACTGTGGGCTCCCACGCTCTCCACGCAGGTCCACTGTGAATCACACTTTCCGGAAGAGTTTCTTCTGCTGTTTCCTCCCCTACTCTTCCTTGAACCTGCAGTATCTCCACTTTTATTAAACTATCTCTCCCCGGACTATCAGTGTGCTCCCTTCCTATTCCGCCATCTTGCCTCCTCTCCTCAATATATATTTCAAGCTTTATAATGACATTCTGCTGTCTTCTCCTGTGTGCCACTCAAGGCTCTGAGAGCTGGTTTATCATCTTCCTCATTCTTCAATTCTTAAATGAGGTTACATATATTGTTTAGGGTCCTGTTTACTTTTGGCTTATGGATGATCCTTAAAACTCTTAGAGATCTCCTTTCTTGGCGTCCGTCTCCTTCACATACTCCCCGAGGCTGTCTTGCTTCCACCTCTCTCTGCCATGGTTTCCTGGCTAGGCTCCTCACCCCATTGTGTGCCCCCTCAGTCTCATTCTACCTCCAGGCCCAAGTGGTAGAGGGAAAAAATAAGAATTTTTTTCCTGTATGGTTTTAAATCATGTAGTTCTCTTGCTTTGAGAGTATTATTCTCTTGCCTTAGAACTTAGGTATCTACCTCACTGCCACTGTAACTACAACCAGGGGTTGCAGATTATAAATGAGACTTGTTGGACACAAAATTGAGTGAGAAACATTTCCCCACCTTCTCTTTTTATGAAAACAGGAGTTTCTTTTGGATCTGTATCTGTCCATATCTGGTTCATTATTCTGGGATTTATGTTGACTCAAAACCAAGGCAATATGCGTGGATAAAGAAGAAAACAAACAAATCCCTCACTAGTTCACTCACTTTTATGTAGGTTCTGGTTTCCTTGTCTAAATCACCTGCTACCACCTATTTTTCAGAGTTTTCGTGTAGATGCTTCATGCATTCTGTGAAGAGCCTTTTATTCCGTTCAGTGAGAGAGACAGAGTGGGGTTGTATACTTCATCTTCACTAGATATGTTAGGTTTTGATCACTTTGGGTACTTCATCTTCAAAATGGGTGTGATTAATATATGCTCTTTTAACTTATACAATGTTTATAGAAAAATAGAGTGGCATATTTGAAAGTGTTTTGTAAACTGTAAAGTATTTTATGATTGTGTGGTGGCAGTTATATATTGATCTTTTAATATATTTAAACAGATTGAAAACAATGTTTCCATGTTGACTTTATAATGCTTGGCAATTCCCCAAATTTGCAGTGCCACGTCAATAAATATTAAAGAGTGTGAAAAGCTGAGGCACTCTATGTTAAGCAAAAATAGATTTTTTTTTTTTTTTGCTGGAGGGTTTCTTGAGGCCACTAAAACAAGTTATTGTGCACTTTTAATTTCCAAGAGATAACAGAACAAATATAGTAATTTACCTATCAGTTGTTTTATTTGCTAGTTTGTTTTTCATAGCAGAACTATTACTTATGAGCGTTCTAGAAAACATCCCTTTGTGGCATCTTTAACTTGAATAAGAGTGCTGCAAGCTTTGCCTGAACTTATGCTCCTCCTTTAAACCACCTGTCAAGACTGCTCATAGATGTATGTATGGCTATAAAAAGAGAAGGTACTTTAAGGAGAACAAGAGACTTTAAATAAACAAAATGATAAAAAGCAAAATATTGCTTATCTGAATATCTTTCTGCAGTTTTATTCAGTTAAAAATATTCTGTGGCTTCACTTTCCAAACCAGAGTTTATTAGTGTAAGAGTAGTTAGACATTCTTAGGATCGATCTGTTTTATAATGAGAGTCCAGGCTGTATATTTCTATTATTTCTTACATTTCAGATACATTCTGACTCTTAAAAAAAGTGTTATTTAGTTACTGATATACTTTCTGCTTGATTTTGTTAAATTCTTTTTTTTTTTTTTTTTTACAGTTTAAGGATATATACTGAGTTTCACATATGTTTACAATCTCATTTTCTTTATAGGACTCCTAAATTATTTACCATCTTCAATGGTTAAAATTGGGTGTATAATTCACAAAAAATTTCTTTTCTATTTTACAATATAAATGGTTTTATTTATACTTTTGTACAAATAAGTGGATATTAACAGAAATGCACAGAAAATCCATACTCTCTAAAAGACAAACTAAGAATGAATATTTTGACATCTTGAAGATAAACTTTAGCTCATAAATCAGCTTAGACTGCAAATTCACTGAAATAAATAAATTCACTGAAAAATAATTCTAGTAAAAAATCACTGAATTATCAAAGTATTAAAATATATATTGCTGCTAAATGTATTAAAAAGTAGATGACTTTATATTCACAAAAGTCATTAACTTTGATGAATAATCAACATTTTTAAGGATAGTCATTGTGCATTTTACCACATTATAATCCAGTTCTAATTGTGGTTCCAGTTCGCCACAACTTCTCCGTGGAGAAATTGTTTGGCTGCCATGTGCTTATAGGCTGTGCCACGCAGACAGTCCTGGATTTCCCATCTTTGCATTTTTGAGAACACAGAGTACCATTACTTGAATATTTATAAGACTAGGTTAAATAAAGCATAGAGGGCAGTAATTCAAGCTTACCCACAGTAACAACAAAGTCAAATTTGGGGTCAGGTCTGGATATATTTTGCATCTGACCAGCATCTGGCCTGTATTATTGAGAGATCAACTGTACTTTCCAAAGAACAACAATTTATGGGCACTATCTTAAGGCTCTCTACAAACATTCTTATTTTCTTTATACAATTTACATAGTTTACCTACAAACTGTAATTTATAGCTTTTTAGCATGGACTTTGTGAAAGGATGCATTGTAAAAAGGAATATATATTTTCGAAGAATAATTTCCTTTCTAGACAGTTTAGGTGTTTTATTTGTTTCATCATCAGCTTGTCCAAATTTCAAGGTATTTGGGTAGACATAGTTCTTAACTGACAACAAGCCATTCAGATTGCTCTCTCCATTCCTGACTGGAAAGTGGAAATATTCAATTTCTAATCTTCCCTGCAGGGGGCGACATATTAGCCATGGATGAAAAGTCTGTGTTTTCAAAAATGGAAGTTTACAAGATTGGTGGGCTGTCCTTGACTTTGTACCACTGAGTACCTTGGAACAAAAGATATGACATTTTAAATTTCAGGTATAAAGCAACTGAGAAAAATCTGTATTTTTTCTCTGTATAATCACTACAACAATACTTAAATATATATAACCACTTTATATACTTTTTTAAAATCTCACTTAGCTTTAGTTTGAAACTGTTCAGACGGTAATCATCTGTGATAAGAGGCATAAGTTATTTCAGAGTACCTGTATCAGAAAGCCAGCTGTTAAAAGTTTTAGGTTCCTAAATTCAATACTGGGGCAGCAGACAAAAAAGTGTTATTGTAGTTCAAGTTCAATTTAGCAAGAAGTCAGAGATCTGAGGTGATTTGTGCCATTTTTATTTAAAATTAAATTAACAATAATGTACATATTTATGGGCTACAGTGTCACATTTTACTACATGTACCAAATGTGTATTGATCAAAACAGGGTAATCTATCGTAATCCCCATCTTGTTTTTGTTTGTTTGTTTGTTTGTTTGTTTTTTGACAGGCAGAGTGGACAGTGAGAGAGAGAGACAGAGAGAAAGGTCTTCCTTTGCCGTTGGTTCACCCTCCAATGGCCACTGCGGCCAGCGCGCTGTGGCCGGTGCACCGCGCTGATCCAATGGCAGGAGCCAGGTACTTATCCTGGTCTCCCATGGGGTGCAGGGCCCAAGCACTTGGGCCATCCTCCACTGCACTCCCTGGCCACAGCAGAGAGCTGGCCTGGAAGAGGGGCAACCCGGACAGAATCCGGCGCCCCAACCGGGACTAGAACCCGGTGTGCTGGCACCGTAAGGCGGAGGATTAGCCTACTGAGCCGCGGCGCCGGCCCGTAATCCCCTTCTTGATATCAATTTGTGAATGAAAGCTTGGAGCTTCTTTCCTCTATTTGTTCATAAAATATCTACTAGCTTATCATGAACTACAACTTCCTGCTGTACTGTGTAACACTGGGAGCTTAATCCTTTGCTTTAACTAATCCATTATCCAAACTCCCTCCACCCCTCAACCTTCCCATCCTCCAGTAGTCACTATTCTGTATTCTGATTGAGTTTCAGTTTAGCTTTCACATAAGAGGGAGAACATATGGTATTTGTCTTCCTGTATCTGATTCATTTTCACTTAACTTGATGTCATCCAGTTCCACCTATTTTGCTGCAAGTGAAAGGACTTCATTATTTACACAACTGAATAATATTCCAGTGTGTGTGCATGTGTGTGTGTGTGTATGCGTGTGTCACTGTATCATATTTTCTTTATCTGTTCATCTCATGATGGACACCTTGGTTGATTCCACATTTTGGCTATTGCGGACAGTGTTGCAGTCAACATGACTGATACAATCTCATGTCTTTTGGATATGTATTCGGAAGTGAGATTGCTTGTGTTTGACTACTATTTTCCATAAAGGCTGTACTAGTTCTTATTCTCATATATTATCTTTTCTCCACACCTTTGCAAGTGTTTGCTACTTTTATACGGTTGATAACAGCCATTCTAACAAGGGTGAGATGGTATCGCATTGTAGTTTTCTTTACATTTTCCAGATGGATAGTTATATTGAGCATTTTGTTTTCAGGTATTTGTTGGAGATTTGTATTTCTTCTTTTCAGAGCTGTCTATTCAGGTTCTTCCTTTGCCTACTTCTTAACTGTTTTTTTTTTGTTGTTGTTGTAGTTTGTTTTTTTTCTCTCTTTTTTTTTTTTTTTTTTTTTTTTTTTTTTTTTTTTTGGACAGGCAGAGTGGACAGTGAGAGAGAGAGAGAGAAAGGTCTTCCTTTTGCCGTTGGTTCACCCTCCAATGGCCACCGCGGCCGGCGCACCGCGCTGATCCGATGGCAGGAGCCAGGAGCCAGGTGCTTTTCCTGGTCTCCCATGGGGTGCAGGGCCCAAGCACCTGGGCCATCCTCCACTGCACTCCCTGGCCACAGCAGAGGGCTGGCCTGGAAGAGGGGCAACCGGGACAGAATCCGGCGCCCCGACCGGGACTAGAACCCGGTGTGCCGGCGCCGCTAGGCGGAGGATTAGCCTAGTGAGCCGCGGCGCCGGCCTGTTGTAGTTTGTTTTTGTTGTTATTTATGTTGACAATTTTTTGAAAGATTGATTTATTTGTCACGAAGAGTGACAAGGAGGTGGAAAGGCACACACACACAGACACACACACAAACACACACACACACGGAGGGAAAAAGACAGAGAGAGAGAGAGAGAGAGAGAGAGAGAGAGGTCTTTTTATCTGGTGGTTTTCTCCCCAGATGGCTACAATGGCAGGTCTGGACTATTCTGAAGCCAAGAACTAGAAACTCCAGGCTGTTCTCCCTCATAAGTGGCAGGAGCCCAAGGACTTGGGCATCTTCTTTTGTCTTCCCAGGTACATTTTGAGGAAGTTGGGTCAGACACAGAGTAGCCAGGACTCAAACCTACACTCTAAGATAGGATGCCATTGTCACAAATTGTGAGTTAAACTGCTGAGCCACAATGCCAGCCTCATATGAATTTGTTGAGAACTGGTATATTCTGGATATTAATCCTTTATTGGATAATAAATATTTTTCTGTCATTTAGTAGCATGTCTTCATGCTATTGATTGTTTCCTTGGCTGTGCAGAAGCTTCTGAGCTTGTATAATCTCATTTGTCTAACATTCCTTTTGTTACTCATGCTCTGGGAGTTGTATCCAAAAAATCATTGTGTACAAAAAAAATCATTGTGTATATCTATACCAGTTTTTTGAGGTGTTTCCCTTATGTTTTCTTCTAGCAATTTCATAGATCAAGTCTTACATTTAGGACTTTGGTCCATTTTTTTTCTTTTATCCATTTTGAGTTTTTTGTATATGGTACAAAGTAGAGACCTAATTTCATTCTTCTGCATATGTATATCCAGTTTTACCATGATCATTTATTGAAAAGAATATCCTTTCTCAAATGTATATTCTTGGCATCTTTGTCAAAAATTAATTGGCTGTATGTATGTGGGTTAATTTCTGGGTTCTCTATTATGTTTCATTGACCTATGTGTCATGTTTTATGCCAGTACCATGGTATTTTATTGACTATAGCTCTGTAGTATGCTTTGAAATCAGGTACTGTGGTGCCTCCAGCCTTTTTAAAACATTACATTCTCTTTTTTTAACTTTTATTTAATGAATATAAATTTCCAAATTACAGCTTATGGGTTACAATGGCTTTCCCCGCCCATAACTTCCCTCCCACCTGCAACCCTCCCCTTTCCCGCTCCCTCTCCCCTTCCATTCACATCAAGATTCATTTTCATTTCTCTTATATACAGAAGATCAGTTTAGTATATATTAAGTAAAGATTTCAACAGTTTGCACCCACATAGAAACACAAAGTGAAAAATACTGCTTCAGTGCTAGTTATAGCATTAAATCACAATGCACAGCACATTAAGGATAGAGATCCTACATGAGGAGTAAGTGCACAGTGACTCCTGTTGTTGACTTAACAATTTGACACTCTTGTTTATGGCATCAGTAATCTTCCTAGGCTCCAGTCATGAGTTGCTAAGGCTATGGAAGCCTTTTGAGTTCACCGACTCTTATCTTATTTAGACAGGGTCATAGTCAAAGTGGAAGTTCTCTCCTCCCTTCAGAGAAAGGTACCCCCTTCTTTGATGACCTGTTCTTTCTACTGGGATCTCACTTGCAGAGATCTTTCATTTAGGTCATTTTTTTTTTTTTTTTTGCCAGAGTGTCTTGGCTTTCCATGCCTGAAATACTCTCATGGGCTTTTCAGCCGGATACAAATGACTTAAGGGCTGATTAAATTCTCTTTTGCTCAGGATTGCTTTGGCTATTCTGAGTCTTTTGTGATTCCTTATGAATTTTAGGCTTGTTTTTTCTAATTCTGTAAAGAATGTCATTTTTTAAAGTGATTGTATATGGCCGGTGCCGTGGCACAGCAGGTTAAGCTGCCCACTGCCATGCCAGCATCCCATATGGGCACCGGTTAGATCCTGGCAGCTCCACTTCCAATCCAGCTCCCTGCTAATGTGCCTGGGAAAGAAGCAGAAGATGGCCCAAATACTTGGGCCCCTGCACCCACATGGGAGACTCAGAAGAAGCTCCTGTCTCCTGGCTTTGGATTGGCCTACCAGCCATTGAGGCCTTTTGGGAAATGATAGCATATTTGAGATCTCTCTTTCTATCTCTCCCTCTCTCTCTCTCTGTAAGTTACTCTAAATAATTAATTAATGAAATAAACAAATATTTTAAAAAAGGGATTGCAGTGATTTCTATAAATTTCTTAAGGTGCTATGGATATTTGAACAATATTAATTATTTTAATCCATGAACAAGGAATATTTTTCATTTTTGTAACCTTGATAATTTATTTCATTGGTCTTTTATAATTTTCATTTTAAAGGTCTTTAACTTCTTTGATTAAATTTATCTCCAAATATTTATTTTTTTTTGCTATCATAAATTTTTTCTTTCTTTTTCCTTCAGAGAGATCATTATTGATTTATAAGAATGATAATTTTTGTATGCTGATTTTATATCCTGTGATTTCACTCTGTTGTTCTATCAGTTACAATAAATTTCTGGTGGAGTATTTAGGTTTTCTCATGTACAAAATAATGTTATCTCCATACATTGTATTTTGACTTCTTCCTTTTCAATTTGTTGCCCTTTATTTATTTCTGCTCTCTAATCACTCTTACACATACTTCCAATACTATGTCGAATGAGAGAGGTGGGAATGGACATCCTTGTCTTATTCTAGATCTGAGGAGAAATGTGCTCAGCTTCCCCCATTCAATATTATATTGCCTATGGGTTTGTCATACATAATTTTATAATTTTAGTTTATGTTCCTTCCATATCTAATTTTTGAGGATTTTTACCATGAAGCCATTATCAATCTTACAAAATGCTTTCTCTGTTTCTATTTAAATAATAATACGGCTTTTGGTCTTTAGCTTGTTGATTTATGATGTTTATGGATTTGTGAATGTTGAACTACACCTTCATTTCAGGGATATATCTCATTCGATCATGATGTATGATCTGTTTGATGTATTCTTGGATTTAATTTGTTAATATTTTGTTGAGAATTTTTCCATCTATTTTCACTAAGGATATTTGTCTGTAGTTTTCTCTTTGTGTTATATCTTTCTGTGGTTTTGGCATCAGAATAATGCTGGCCACATAGAATTAATGTACAAAGTTCAATCCTTTTGGAATAGTTTCAGATGCATTGGAGTTCCTTTTTAAATGTTTCATAGAATTTGGTTGTAAAACCATCAAATAGAAGGTCTTTTCTGGTTGAGTCTGGTTGAGGTCCTTGAGCTTTCTGTATCTGAATATCTATATCTATTTCAAGACTTGGGAAATGTTCAACTATTATTTCATTCAATAGATTCTCAGTACCTTTTCCTTTCTCTTCTCTTTTAGATAGTCCTATAATATGAATATTTGAATGCTTAATCACACCTCTATATATCTTATAGGCTTTCTTAATTTTTAAACAATTCTTTTCTTTTTGTTTGTCAGACTGGGTTATTTCAAAATATTTTCCTTGAGAGCACAAATTATTTCTTTCAGTAGTTCTATTCTATTGTTGAAGGTCTCAATTTTTAGTTTTGATTTCATTGTTTGAAATTTTCCATTCTGATGAATTCTTTTTAAGTATTTCTAGTCATTTGTTGAGTTTCTCATTCATATCATGCACTGATTTCCTAATTTCTTTGAATTGTGTACCGGTATTATCTTGCATCTCATTGAATTTCTTTAAGGTCATTATTTTTGAATTCTTTTTCAGACATTTCATTCTAATCAGTATTATTCCCGGAAAACTTCACGTTGATGGGACCTTCTCTAGGTCTTGATGGGTAAGAAAAGGTGATGCTGGGTTGAATATCACCAAAAGCCTCAGTGCAATCACAAGCCATATAAAGGGAACCTTTCCCTGGTTGCACATGGTTAATCCATACCGTGCTGGTGTTCACAGGCAGTGTGGGCCTGGAGTAGGGAAGTACATGTAAGGAGTTTCCCAAGTCCTACAGGGGGGTTCAGGTAGCTCTGAAGAACAACGTACTTACAGTCACAGTCCTAAAGCTGTTGAAAAGGAAGAGTAACCTGCCCAGGTCCCACAGGAACATTGTGGGTTGAGCTGGCAACCATGCATTGGCAGCCATGGGCCTGTGGAATAGAGATTGAGCCCTTACCAGGTCTCAAAGGGCAATTGCGGGTGTTCTCAGGACATCCACAGTCCCAGAGCTGCAGGATGCTGTGGGGATAAGGATATTACCCAGATTCCAGACTTCACACACAGGTTATACCAGGGATAGTGCCCTGGTAGGTATGGGTCTGGAGCAGTGGAAAGCAGACACAGTCCTTGATATGTCCCACAGGATTCTTTGGTAACTGTGTGTTATCGGTCCAAAAGTTTCAATCCTTGAGCTGCAGAACAAGAGGATCACACAAGAGGATACTGCAGATCATACATTAGCAGACGCAGTTCTGCAACAGAAGAATGCAGATAGGAACTTTCCCGGGCTCCAGAAGTCACTGCAGGTATTTCTCATAAAACCAAAAGTCACAGTCCCAGAGCTATAAGATGCAGTGGGGTTCTTATCCAGGTCTCCAGGGGAAGGCAGACAGGGCCCTCTGGTTCTCACTGGTGAGTTCAAGTGACTCCAGGGAGTGCAACACCAGCAATCATAGTCTCAAAGCCACAGAATACAGAAGGAATTGCCCTCGATTCCTGTAGAACATGCAAGTGTGTCACTGGGGCTTTGCCCTGGTCACCCAGTATAACCCTGCACTAAAAGTTGCAAAAGGGGGATTGCTCAGGTCTCATCCTCTGGATTTGTGTATTGGCTGCTGCTCATACTGAGCCCAAGGAGCAGAGGGGGAACTTCCCTAGATCTCATAGGGAAAGTAAGCAGGGCTCTGGGGCTCGAGTCCAGTAGTTGCATAGCTGCAGGACACAGAAGGGCCTGATCTCTGCCTTATGAAGCACCCTAGCTCTGTGGACAGGAAGGAGGGGACTTCTGGTGCCACCTGGACATTCTGTTCTCTAATACAGAATGGAGTTATGAAGTGGCTGTGTTGTTGTACTTGGGATTTGGGACTTTGGAGGAGGGGGAAACTGATTTTTTTTTTTTTTAGAGAAAGCAGTTGCACAGAGCCCAGCCAGCTTTTCTAGACTGGATTTAAAGCCAGTGAGGAATGAAATTTTGCTGTTGTTAAACACCACTGGTCTGTGGCAATGGGATTGCAGAGCTTGCCTACACCTTTGCTGGGCAAGATCCAGTCTCCCCAGCTGGAGGACTAGGGGGAGGAGTTGTATTGTGCTTTCTTTCTCTTTCTATGCTAGATTTCCAGTCTGTGCTGTGTGGAGTTTGGTAATGTTACTGAAGTTTTTCCTCAATTAATCTCCTAGAAACAAAACCCTTCCTTCTCTTAAGTCAACATGGATCTTTCTATCTGCCTTTTCCATTTTAAGAAAATAGAGGCAGACTCTCAAGGAAATCTCTAACTAGGGGATATTTACCTTGCGACTATTTACAAGGTCACTGAGGGACCCTAATCTTTTTTGCCAGGGTCTGTCAAGCAGAAATGGAAGAGAAGGCTTGTGGATTATAAATATTAGCAAAGAAAGACTTTCTGTTATTTATGGAACTTTTTGTGTAGCTGCAGTAACTCTTGTTTTCGAAGTTTGATTTTCTTACTCAGCTAAGATGTACAACTTATAAACTCATTAAAATATCATAGTGGTTTAATCAAAATTCACTCAGGCTTATTAAAATAAATTGATAACCAGGACAGTAATAAAATATGAAAAAGGTAACTCTATTATTTTCTTTAAATGTGAGATACTGGTTATTTGTACTTAATTTGATGCCTAGAAGAGATCATTGTATTTATATGTTTCAATAGCATTTTTAATCAATAAAAAGGAAAAAATTAGGGGTGAACCAGCAGGTGGAAGATCAGTCTTTGTCTCTCTCTCTTCTGCCCTTCAAACAAATACATAAATATTTTTAAAAAGGAATAAGTTATTTATGGTACAATTAATATTCAATGAAATAAATAGATTTGAATTCTAAAATTCATAGAGTTTGATATTTTCATATACCCATACAATCCATACACCATCAAGATGTGAAACATTTTTGAGGACCATAGAAACTCTTCCTAGTTTGTCTTTGTTACTACCTGTACCTCAAGAGCAACAACTCTTCATGATTTCTTTGACTATTGCTTAGTTCTTTTGCTTTAGAACTTTGTGCAAGTGATAGTACACAGTATTCTAGCCCTGGTGCCTGTCTTCTTTCACTTATCATAATATATCTAAGATTCTCCCATCTATTTCTGTATGCCAGTAGTTTTTGCATTTGCAGCTACTATGAATAAGGTTGCTATAAACATTCTCTTGCTCAGTTAGTTGTGGACACATTTTTTCTTTTCCTTGGGTAAATTCTTAAGGATGGAATTTCTGGGTCATATCCAGTTTTATAAGAAATTGCCAGACCAATTTTCAAAGTAATTTTACCAATTTATACTTCAGCAGTGTATGAGTTCCAGCTTTTCCAAATCCTTGGAAACATTTGACTTTAAGTCTTTTTGTTTTTAGTCACTTTGGTAAGTATGTAATGGTATCTCATTGTGAATTTTATTTGCATTTCACTGAAACTCTTTATATGTATTTGTTGGCCAATACTTACTTTGTGAAATGCCTGTGTAAATTTTTTTGTCTGTTTTAAAATTCAGTTTATTTTTCTTATTATCATGTTGTTGCAGTTGATTTTGTGTATATATTTTCCAATCAATTAATTTTCTACTGAATTTCTTGATAATACCTTTTAAAAATGATTTATTCACTTATTTGAAAGGCAGAATTACAGAGAGGGAGGGAGGGAGGGAGGAAGAGAGGGAGGGGGGGGGAGAGAGAGAGAGAGAGAGAAAGAAAGAAAGAAAGAAAGAAAGAAAGAAAGAAAGAAAGAAAGAAAAATCTTTCATCCTCTGGTTCACTCCACAGGTGGCTACAACAGCCAGCAATGGGCCAGGCCAAAGCCAGTAGCCAGGAGTATCTTCTTGGTCTCCTATGTAGGTGCAGGGATCCTAGCAATTGGGCCACCTTGAGCCAATTTTCCCAAGCTGTTAGCAGAGAGCTGGATCAGAAGTGCAGTAGCCAGGACTCAAGTCAGTGCCCATGTAAGATGATGGCATCAGAGATGATGGTTTTACCTGTTACACCACAGGTTCAGCCCCAGCACTACATGCTTTAAAGTTCAGCTTTCTACTAATTTAATCTGCTAATTTAAATTAGTTGGTAGAGGGTTTAATAAAACATGGAGAAGCAATCCTAGTTAAGAAGTTATGGAAATAATCTGGGAAACATATTATCATTTTCAGTGTGAATAAGAAGACAACATGGCAAATTAATGGCAGATAAGAGTGCTGAATAAAGCCAAAATGCTTAATTTATTGAATACAGATATAAGAGGGAGAGTAGGAGATAAAAACACATGCTTATAGTCAGGTTTCTGTGGTGAGCAACTGGGTGGATCTTAGCTTTGTCTACTGCAACTGAAGTATGTTTGTGGTTTAAGAGGGTGGAGAACTAATTTAGGTCAGGTGAACTTGAGCTGCCTCTGAGGAAGTTAGACCTACAGGGGGTCGTCAAAGTGTTCATGGAAAATACATACTATTAAACTACATATTGGTTTCAATTTTTTTCATAAAGTTTAAAAATTACCCTTGTATGAGCCTTAATTTTTTGGGGGTGGAAGAGGCTTTACTGAAAATGAGATGCGGAACTTTTCAGTATGAAAATGGTATTTACCTCCATGGGGTTAAATGAGTTTCATGCCTCAGGAAAATTGCCCAAGCGCAAGGTGAAGCAGTCTCCATGGGCTGAGGGTGAATGACAGAAGCTGGAGGCCAGTGACTTGTGGGTTGGAGAAACAGTTGCTCAGTGATTCAAGAGCTAGGAGGAGTGCTCCGTGTTTTTCAGTCATCTTAGGAGGCTCTGTGCCTCCTGCACATTCTGAATCTCAGGCTGCTTCAACAGGAAAGCAAGGCAGGAGGAAAGGACTTTAATAGAGAGCAGTGATAAATTGTATTCTGTGTCATAAAACGCATTCATATACTGTTTCCTAATTGGTAATGACATTCCTGGAAATTATTTTGATTATTAAAAAGCAGAATATTTACTAATGCTAACAGGAAATAAATAAAATCTCATTTCATTGTTACCTAGACCTTTCTTTTCCTCTCTCAATTTTAATAGTAAATATTAAACCTTTGTCTTTCCAGTTCCCAAAACTTTTGGGTCCTAATGACTAAAGCTGTCAACAACAGACAGCTCTGACTATTTGACTAAAAAGTACAAAACCTATCAACAACGTTTAATTACATTTTTTTTTGGTTGAGAGCACTTGAAAGAAATTTTCTCTTATGCATAGCTGCTTATTGCTTCTATTGAAATATTCAAGCTGGTGAAGGAGAATACTGATGACAATAACCACATCAACTCCCAAGAGGAAAATAATGCTGGATTTCAGGGATCACGAATTATTTTCCAATATTGTCAAATACCACCCCCAACTCCATCATGTATTTAAATAGTAAACATCTTTGAAATAAAAACAAATATTAAATATTTATAATTCACACTAGTCATGGTTCATAATCATGATTTTGTGAGATTTCTCCAGAAATTCAAGAAGCTAAAGATTGTGATGGAGTCATTTTCCAGAGTATAAGAGACACATGTGGTGCTGGACGACTGTGTTTTAATAATGAAGTCGGGCCTCCAATATAAACAAGGCCCTTCAAAACAGACAGGCAGTTAGACGTGCTAACTGCTGTTCAAGGCATCTCTGCTGTGCCCCAAGAAAGCTTTCGGGTAAAACTATACAGGTACAAAATTATATTCACCATTTCTTGGATGAGGTCAGAGAACTCCAGGACCAGGTCAATCAAGGACAGAATTTCTGACCTCGCATAGATTTGTGGAAATCCTGAATGTTGTCTTTCCTTTGTCTGATAGCTCCCAATCTCTCACTGATTCTGGTTATACCATGTATGTTTAATGTACTCATTCATTTTGTCTATATTGGAATAGAAGCTCCACACAGCTGTTAGGCAAGGCTTCTAGTCCATCATGTTGGATGATGTGACGAACCTCCGGACCATACAAGACAGCCTTTTCCAAGGGCGTCCTTAAAAACTATAATACAGACAGTAAGAAATGAATACCCGGAGGGCTGGTGCTGAAGCTCAGTGGGTTAATGACCTAGTCTGAAGCACTGGCATCCCATATAGGCACAGGTTTGGGACCCGACTGCTCCACTTCCGATCTGGCTCCCTGCTATGGCCTGGGAAAGCAGTGGAAGATGGCCCAAGTCCTTGGACCCCTGCAAACGCGTGGGAGACCCAGAGCACACTCCTGGCTCCTGGCTTTGATTGGTGCAGCTCTGGCTGTTGTGGCCAGTTGGGGAGTGAACCAGCAGATGGAAGACCTCTCTCTCTCTCTCTCTCTCTGCTTCTCCTCTTTCTGTGTAACTCTTTCAAGTAAAATAAGTAAGTCTTAAAAAAAAGTAATGAATACCAACTCTATACCCATATGTTAGCTGAAAGAAAATACAGAAGAAGGAATTTGATTCATGCTACCCCTTTAAGATTATACTTTACTTCTCTTGAAGGGGACTGTTAAAGTAGCTAGGTAGATATTAGCCTATGTGTGTGAGCAAGGCTGAAGAAAAATGGGAACTTTTATGTTGTTGAACGAGGAAAGAAATGAAGAAACAAACCTTGGAAGCAGACCAACATTTATACATCAAAAGTCTGGCCCTTTTTTGATAACCTTGTTGGGTGGGTTCTAGCCCTCTCCTGGGAGAGCTTGGAGGACTCATTGCCATCCTGCAGAAATGGGGATATCAGGTCCTTTATAAAGTTCTGGGAGGAATTTCAGGAATCCCATACCCAGGAAGCCCTTCAACCAGAAAGAGTGTTGAGAGGAAGAGAAATGATGGCCTATGTCCATATCCATAAAACTCCAGTCTAAAAGTGCACTGGGCTCTCAGTCCTTTACTGGGATGCCTGTCTGGTCTGTTGGCTGTATTCTCTTCATTAAACTTGGCTAACATGCTTACTGCTACCAATAACAACACAATAACAAAAGTGAGAGAGCTGTGAGCTGTACTGCTTTTCCACTTATTTTACATGTTTGCTTTCCAAACACTGTTTTAAATGGCTTTTTCCTTTGTATGACTCAAGGTGTTTGAGGAACCTCTATTGCAAAAAACACCTTCTGGGTATACGTATTATATATTAAAATAATACAACTCTTCAATATTATTAAATTCGTAGTCATCTGGGCATAAGAGTTTTCCTTCTCATTGTTTATTCCCTTTCCCTGCCTTCCACCTTGTGAAATCCTCATCGTATGTGCCATCTTTATGCGTCCGACTATTTAGAACTTTGCTTTTTTCAGGGAATAATTGGTGCTAAATGTCACCTGTACAAAATAAATCACACTACTTTTTAAAAAAGAAAACAAGATCTTTGATAAATCTTCATATTCCCAGAGTTGCTTTTATATTTACCTTGGTGCCAACACTTAGGAAATGTTTAATTGAAGGAAGAGACATAAAGTCCCACACATGGGGCCCAGCCTGGAGTAAAAAGTACAGTTACATTGATTCCACCTTAGAGCTTCCATAAAACATCAAAGTGTTTACCCTTCTTTTCCAACTTGTTTCCCAAATGGAGAGGCCATTTACTTGATGATCCACAGCAACATTGACTGTGGGGCTGGAGCTACTCTCAAGACTTTTTAGCCAAGCTATTAAAGACAGGGAAGGGCACAGTTAAGTCCATTGCCAGGATGTGTATGAATTTAAGTGGTAATCTGTGAGCAAATTGAACTCTTTCCAAGACAGGCAAGCACTGAGCTGGAAATAAGGGAACTTTCACCTTAACACGCCCTTGGCTCTACCACTAACTATGTGACCTTGGCCAAACCTCTTCTCTTTTCTGGGCCAGGTTCCTCATCCCTGAAATGTTGTATGGGCTCAGAGCTCTGGTGTCCAGTAGAAATGATTTATTTGATTCATGTTACACAGCTCCCTCCCTCCTTCCCCTTCTTCTCTCTCTCTCTCTCTCTCTCTCTCTCTGTTTAAAGATTTTATGTATTTATTTGAAAGCAGAGTTACAGAGAGACAGGGGCAGAGAGAGAGAGAAAGAGAGAGAGAGAGAGAGGGAGAATAAGAGAGGTCTTCCGTTTGCTGGTTCACTCCCCAGATGGCCGCAGCAGCAGGCACTGAGCTGATCTGAAGCCGGGAGCCAGGAGCCAGGAGTCAGGAACCCTTCTGGGTCTCCCATGTGGATGCAGTGGCTCAAGGACTTGAGCCATCTTCTAGTGCTTTCTCAGCCCATAGCAGAGAGCTGGAGTGGAAATGGAGCAGACAGGACTTGTACTGGCGTCCATATGGGATGCCAGCACTGCAGGCAGCAGCTTTACCCACTACGCCACGACGCCGGACTTCCTCACTCTCTCTTTCAGTCCATTCCCTCCTCCCTTCCTCCCCTTTTTCTCTGCTTCCCTCCCCCTCTTCCTTCCTTTCTCCCTTCTTCCTTCCTTCCTTCTAGCTTTTAGTCAAGTACTCTTGAACAATGAAAACTGTAGATTATTTTATATATAATTGTGTTTCCATCCTCCCAGGAGAAATGAGAAGATCTGGCAATACAGAGCCACATGGCAAAACCAGCTGGAACTAAAGGGACAGTGGTGCTGTCCCTTTAACCTTGCATGTGCATTCTCCTGATGGTCACAGTGCCCACAGGACCTCCTGCCGCATTCACGTGGTGACCTCTGTAAGCACTAGGTTTGAGACATAAGGGATTTTAGGCTTGAGCTCTCTCAGGTCCCTTCTTTCATCTCAACAAGGCTGTAGTTCTCAGTGGGCAAACCGATAATTACATCTTATTTATATTGCCATGTCTTCAGCCTGGCAAATAAGCTGGAAAACCTTAGTACAAGACCAGACTTAATTAACTTAACCAGACTTCTTTTCTTCCCTGTATTTTCCTTGTAGGTGGCAGACTTCCTTCACCATGCATCTTTCCACATCTTTCTTTGAAGGCAATGGCTTTCCCTTTTAACTATCATAGCCGCATAACCAGATGGTGCACTTAAAGAAATTGGCCTTCTGCCCTCCTTTAGTACTGGTTCTTTAAAACTTGCAATACTGTATCTTGTAAATTTAACCAACTCCAGCTTAAATAAATCCTAAAAGTATGTCCTAATCCTGTAGGGAAAAAAGTAGAGAGATCCGAAAGCTTTTTCCTAATGCCGTCTCTACTTTTCAGCTATTCCTCTACCTGCTTCCTCTCTCAGTTTCTACCTCAATGCAGTTTCTTCCCTTCTTTTTCTCCATCTTCCTTCCTCTTACCTCTGCTCACTACTCTCCCTTTCCCATGCCCCTTCTTCCCCCTGGGCCTTGCTTCTCTCCTGTCCGTTTTGCCTTCTCATCTCCCTAAACAACAGAGAGCCCACGGAGGCTGCTTCCAATAAATTTTCCATGTTTTGGTGCCAGAGGATTATTTAATATATTTTAACGTGTTTTTCCACCAGACAACATACCTTGCAACATTTAAAATCTAATTGAAATTGGAGTTAGTTCAGTATTACCAAAGGTGAGAGTTTTTCAAATACGCCTCATGGAAGGATTCTGCACAAATATGATATAAAGCTTGCCTCTGGAGGCAGGGTTAGTACTTAGGGCTATGACTCGTGATATCTTCTTGTTTGGTAATTCTGTCTAAGGCTCACACTTTAATTGACTAGTTGTGTTTGTCTCTGAATGATGATTCTTTGAAGCATTGTGAAAACTTGGTCATTTCTCTTTCTGAGATAAATTGCTATTTCTGTGTTTTTTGAAAATAATGTATAACACTTATACATTAGGAAAAGAGCCCTTTTGATTGGGTGTTACAAAGAAGAATGTGACATTTCAGTTTTCTCTCTTGATTCTGCCTTGAGTGCATTACAGATAAACTTTAGGGTGCAGGCATCTTTCCGACTGGAATAGTGTTGATTTCTATAGGTGCCGATTATGGTCTCACTGCAGTACAGGGTTACTTCTTGTCTTTCCAGTAGATGTGAGTCTCTAGGTAACATTTATGCAGAGGCAAAGGAATGATTTCTCCAGCAGCTCTGCTTTGTGATTCAGGGTCAGTCCTTGCGTATTCCTCTCATACATACTCTACCCATTGGAAAAAAAATAAATACAGCAAACCAAATAAAGGTTTCCCATGTGAAGCTGTCTGTCCTAATCAGAAGACACTATTTTTCATTGGTTCATTTCCTGATAAGTCCACATATAATTATACTGGTTTATAACTTTAACTTAAAAAGAAAGATGAATTTAATAAAACTTATTGGGTCTTCTAATCAGCACAAAGGTTTCTTTGACTTGTGGTATATTTTAAAGCAAGAAAATATGCATGAACACATGTGATAGTTTATAAATGGACTCTGTTGAGGTGGTGGGAGCCTTGGCTTTGGAGCCAAACACCTCTGATCTAAATATTGGCTCTATCTTTGATTTTCATATGATTCACTTACTTACTACATATAAAAATCTTGACTAATGAACCTATCCTATGTTAGTCTCAGTTTTATAACTTGTAATATGTGGATAATAATGCATTCATTTTTAATAGTTTGCTATAATATTTGAATGTGAAGTACTTAAAACCATGCCTTATCATTCATTAACACTCAGCATTTGAGGTGGGTCTTTTTATTTTTGACAGGCAGAATTAGACAGTGAGAGAGAGACAGAGAGAAAGGTCCTCCTTCCGTTGGTTCATCCCCCAAATTGGATGCTATGGCTGGCGCGCTGCGCCCATCTGAAGCCAGGAGCCAGGTGCTTCTCCTGGTCTCCCATGTGGGTGCAGGGCCCAAGCACTTGGGCCATCCTCCACTGCCTTCCATAGCAGAGAGCTGGACTGGAAGAGGAGCAACCGGGACAGAGTCTGGCGCTCTGACCGGGACTAGAACCAGTGTGCCGGCACCGCAGGTGGAGGATTAGCCTAGAGAGCCACTGCACTGGCCGGAGGTGGGTCTTTAGCCCATTGATTGAACTGCTCACCTTCCATATTAGAATGTGTGAGTTCATGTCCCAGATCCACTACTGATCCAGCTTTCTGGTAATGTACATTCTAGGAGGCACCAGAGGATGGTCTAAGTACTTGAGCTCTTGCCTCCCACTTGTAAAGCCCTAACAGTTTCTGGCTCTGTTCTGAGCATTTGGGCAGTTAAGTACCAGATGGAAAATCTCTCTCTCCTTTATGTTACTTAAAATAAATACATAAATACCTGAATCAACATTTATTTCAAGCTACCTCACAATTTGGCTAATATTCTTTTTTTTTTTTTTCTGAGTAGTGTCCTTTGAAGAAAGTTACTACTACCCACTAACATTTTGAATTTGTCTGTGGTAAATTCTGCAGGCATTTAAATAATTGTCATTTTAACCTTCCTCATCTTTGAGACTTGTGTTCGATTTACCTAAGGTCCATATGGTATCTTTGGAGTCATGGTACCTGGACCCCAGAAAGCTCCAACAAGACTTTGCATGTTGAGTGCCTGGGGCTACATATCCTAGCACGTTAAAAACCTGCCACCATCTTTTTGGAATGCAGATTTTAACATGGTGAATAGGTGGGATTAGAGTAGGTAGACAATTGAAATTATGTTGGATTATGCATGCGGATTTTTATCAAAAAGCCTTGGTGGAAGTTCTTTCTCTTCCAAGTGGATCTTGATGTTAATCTGTTGCATGGTCTCATTAAGTTCCTTAAGATGTTTGTAGCTATGTTGATTTCTCTGTCCTCTAATCTGAACATTCTGGGGAAACCAAAATGCTGAAAAGTTATCCTAATAGTGGTACTGTGTTTAATGAAATCAAATTAAATACTATATATGAAAGACATGGAAAATCCCAAAATCTAAGCTTGATAATTAAGGTTTCTGTTTATTAATCCATCACCTTGGAAAACCACCAGTCTGTACCAAGATATGTGTTAAATGTGGTGCTTTGCCAATGTTATGTCTCATTATACCCTGAACTATAACAATATTATACAAAAGAAGAGACTCAGGCTCAGGGAGGTTAAAACAGCTTATTCCTGACTTACTTATAATGTAGTCTATAGGGGATATTCTTTTCATATACCTTTTTTTTTTTTTTTTGATAGGCAGAGTGGACAGTGAGAGAGAGAGACAGAGAGAAAGGTCTTCCTTTGCTGTTGGTTCACCCTCTAATGGCCGCCGCGGCCTGTGCGCTGCGGTCTCCTGGTCTCCCATGGGGTGCAGGGCCCAAGCACTTGGGCCATCCTCCACTGCACTCCCGGGCCATAGCAGAGAGCTGGCCTGGAAGAGGGGCAACTAGAACAGAATCCAGCTCCCCGACTGGGACTAGAACCCGGTGTGCCGGCGCCGCAGGCGGAGGATTAGCCTATTGAGCTGTGGCACCAGCCTCCATATAGTTTTATGAAGATAATTGCTGTTGAGTCACTTATTATTATTCATCATAATCTGCAAACACAGAATAAAATTCCTTTACAGTCTCATTTCAAAAAGGGACAATGAAGTTCTCAAATGCCCACTTGCTTTTTTTCTAAAAAATTTTCTTTTTGACTTAATTTGATCAGTACCATCCTAAAACTCACTGGTTATTTCTATTCTGCACACCCACTTGAGTTTCACTTACAGAAGCCCTGTCCAGAGTTCAGCTGAATTCCTACTACCATTTGACCTATGCGTATTTGGCAGCCTTGGCTATAAAACTGGCAATGGCTTTTATTCTTCTTTTAGTTTATGGGAAGTTTCCCTTCTTTCCAAGCTTCCCATACCTCCTAGAAATCTACCAGCTTTTATATATTTTGAAGTTAGATAATAGCCAAGGAAATTACCTCAAAATGTCTCTAAGGATTGGCTGTATTCAGTGGAGTAACTACCAGTCTGTCTTGACATTGCCTATTTTTCTGTAAAAATTGCCCAATTACAAGACAAGGGGGTAGTCTAAAGTTAGGAACTCTGTTCAGGGAAGACTTGACCAATGGGAGGAATTCATATGTAATATGGTCAATATCGGGATGCTGGAGACAGGTGTGCAAGCTGTCATTCAGAGTTCTGAGAGCTAACTGCATCTTTTAAAGCTGTTCCATAGGAGCATAATTTTGCTATTTCATATTTAAACTTTGGAAATACCATATTATGGCTTTTAGTCCATAGGAGGGCAATGTTGAGCTGCAGGAAAAATCCTTCCGATAGTTTTGCAAAAGAACATATAGAACTGATTAATTTAAAATTAATGGATTGCAACAAATTTAAACATATTACTAGATGACAGTTATTTAATAATGTCCCACATTGCATACTGACTGGCTTCATGGTTGTCACACTAGTAGTTAATTTGTAAACTGATGTAAATCATCTATGTCGCTCAGTGCCAAACCATGCCTGTCTGTTTGGAGAAGACTGTATTTTTATTTTTTTTTAAATTTTAAATAATGGAATAGCTTGAATTATTTATAAGTAGAATATTATTTTAAAACATGTATTTATTTAATTGAATGTCTAAGTTACACAGAGAGAGAAGAAGAGACAGAGACAGAGAGGAAGAGAGACACATACACACAGAGAGATTGATCTTCCATCTGCTGGTTCACTCCCCACATGGCTGCAACACCCAGGGCTATGTCAGGCTGAAGCCAGTAGCCTTGAGCTTCATTCGAGTCTCTCATGTGGGTGGCAGGGGCCAAAAACAGTTGAGCCATCTGTTGCTGCTTTTTGCAGGTCATTATCATGGAGCTGGATAAGAAGTGGAGAAGCTGGGACAAGAATGGGTGCCTTTGTGGGATGCTGGCTTCATAGGTGCTAGCTTTACATGCTATGGCAGCCACAACACTTTCCAAAAATATTCTTTTATATTTCTATACATGGTCTGCAACTGGTATCTTTGCTTTAAGAAATAAGATTTATTACCATTAGAATTTCCAATCTTCTGCAACACCTCTTCTTGGGTCAGCATTTCAGATTGCTTTTGACCAAATGCCATTTTAAAGCTCTTAGAACAATGAGATAACCAAATTTAATGTTTTCTGAATTTTATTTATTTGAAGGGAGGGATTACCCATTTGCTTGCTTACTACCCAAATGCCTGAAAGAGCCGGGCCTGCTCCAGGACAAGCCAGGAGCAGGAATTCAGTCTCAATCTCCAATATGGATGGCAGAGATTCAACTACTTTAGTCATCGCCTTTTGCCTCCTGGGGTGTGCATCAGCAGGAAACTGGAATAAGGAGTGGGTTCAGGATTTGAACCCAGGAACTCTTCTATGGAATGTGGATTTCCCAACAATAGACCAAATGTCCATCTCTAAGAGTAATATTTAAGGTGAGTTATAAAGAACAGAAACAAAAAAATGATAAATTATAGCTAAATTTAATGAAACTTAGTCACATGGAAGAATTTTTTTTATAAAAGGAGTCATGACCACTACTAAAACATTACTGTTTTAGGTTGTGTCTCAGGCAAGCCTGTTTTGCATTTTTGAAGAAATCATTGCATATGGAATTTAAAGGTAAACTGTGTTTGTGTGGGAAAGTAACAAGTTGTATGTTGCTATGAAGGCTTATCTTGACCATCTTGTTTACCAGAACATAGCAAATGCTGCTGCCTTAAGGTACAATCTGGCTCCAAAAGCATGGCGCATTTTGTATGATGTTTACTTCCTGACTCCAAGGAAGGAATTAATTACTGGCTCAGTAATATTAATAATAGCCAATTGTTATTGGATCCATAGTAAATGCTAAACACTCTTGTCTATTGCTAGAAATTAAACTTTACAACACTGCTATAAATTCTTTTATTAATATAATTTGCTACATGAAGAAATTAGTCTTCAGTATTATAGCTTGTTTATGGTCACCAAGCTTCCTAAGATACAGTGCCAGGCTCACTCCAGGGGCTTCCCGTCTCTTCACCACTTCTGAATTAAAAGTAGAGCAGATCAAAGACTGGGAGATGCAATGTATATGATATTTCCAGGCAAAAGGAGTGACTTGGATACTTCCTTGGTTGTTTTGTTTAATGTAATGCTCTAGGTAGATGTGGGGGCACAGAAATGGATAAGGATATCAACAAGAAACAATGTTATAGGCTTCTCTACTCCCCTACACAGGCATGTTTTACCACTGGGTATGATAGGGTTTTTGTTCTCTTTATATGTTGTTAGTATAATGCATCATAATCCCCTGAAGGGCAGACACTGCATCTTAGAGTTCTCTGTAGCTTCCATTGTAGCATTGTTAGATTTGGGAAAAATAATCGGTGACTGAAAATAATTATGCAAGTGTTAAGAGGCAGGTAAATATAAAGTCAAATGCAGCGCTGATACAATCTTCTGTCTGCAGTTTGGAGCTGAGTAATATCTGTGGGAGATTTGTTCTGCTTGTTTACAACCAGGAAGTATAGTTTGCCTCTGAACTTCTGTTTGGATGATTCACCTCAACTGTATCAGAGAAAGTGGATTTTAGGCAATGATTAGTAGATATGTATTTCTCTCTATTTATTGACTTAAAACTGAGACATTCCCTGACTTTCTACTCTGAACACTAAGATGATATGATTATTCAAACCTGTACAGTTTTCTAAATAGACATTTCGCAAATTGTACAGAGCTCTATTTTCCTATGCAATTTAAATTTACCAGTTCTCTTCTGGAAGGAAGTGGCACTTAGAGAACTCCTGTAAAATTCTAGTCGAATATTGAATGCTCACCTTCGAGCACTGTATATTGATTAATTTTATGAAATCGAGAACTCCACATACAAGAGTTCTTTTAAAAGAAATTTCAAAAGGGAGGAGTAATTTCTTATGACAAAGAAACCCTCCACAGAGAGAACACTGGTGCAACTCTGGGTGTGTGTGTGTGTATAATAAGAGAAGGAACACAAAATATGTCAGTTTTAACAAAGTATGAAAAAAGTAAAGAAAGATAAAATTCAGAGAGTAATCAGGAAAGACAAATGGACGGGGGACTGGATGGATTACAGCAATTTGCACAGTCATTTTCCCATTTTCTCTTTCATTCTTAGCCCATTAATAAAGAATTCTAGTTGAAGATGTGCAGCATTAAGTTCTATAGGTCATTTCAATGACTCTGCAGCTGTGTGAGTACACAGTGCAAGCAACGCCAACACTGAGCTGGCTCTGCGTCACGCTGGGACGTGGGGTCTGTTTGTATGTCTTGTCACACTTCACCCAGCAACGGCACCCTGCTTTCCCTAGAGAACTCCTGCCCTTGGGTTTCTTCCCTGAAGTTAAACGTGGAGGAACATGGATGAATATAGAAAAAATTACCAACATTTGAGAAATATGAGAAAGCTCCAAATCTGTTGGTTCAGTTCCTAATGTCTACACTGCCTGGGATGGGCTAGGTTGAAGCCAGAATGCAAGGAACTCAATCAGATCTTCCATGTGGGTGGCAGAAACGCAACTACTTGAGACATCACTGCTGCCTCCCAAGTCTGCATTGGCAGGAAGCTGGGGTCAGGAGCTGAGCTGAGCATCAAACTCAGGCACTCCACCCAATGCAGGAAGTGGGTGTCTTCACTGCTGGGCTAAATGTTATATCCTATAGATTTTTTTATATAAGTTCATTTATAATAACTGTGAATTGCATCATTTACATTATATAATTTATTCCTAGAGGCATGGATTGAAACTCATGTTTCTAGGCACAAATCAACAAATTTTTTTTTGAAATTTGATTACATTCAGGACCATTCAAAGCTAAAGGGCTCACCTTAGCCAAAGGGTTGAGGATAGCAAACATAAGTTTAATAATTTTAATCTAATTTTAATAACTCAGGATTTCAGAGCTTTTCAAGTATAATTGAAACGACAACCATGTCTGTATGAGCTACAGAAAATCTCCCCAGAGTGAAGGCTTATTTAATGGACACAGTTGCCCTCTGAGATTAGAACAGGTTCTGAGGAGGTTATTCAGGAAATGAAAGACCTGAATCTTGAAGGCCTGGCTATCTCACAATTAAGAAATTAAGACATTATTAGAATGGCTAAGATCTCTATTCCTGTATAAATAATTTTTTATTTTACAATAGATTCACAGTTTTTTGCAATATTTCGAGGATGGTAGAATTAACATATATATTATCTCAGTTTCTCTTTTTATTCATAACTTCTATTCTAGTCACATTCTGGTCTTCACTCATGAACCAATAGATATATTATTACTAGATAAACTCCCTTCTTCATCTATATTTTATTACTTCTTTCACTAATGTTCTTTTTCTGTTGCCAGATCCTGTCCAAGATAGCAGGTTGCATTTAATTTTGTCTCCTTAGGCTCCTCTGGGCTATGGCAGTTTCCCTTATTTTCCTTGATTTTTTCATGCCTTTGACAGTTTTTGAGGGGCACAAGTGAGGTATTTTGTAAAACGCCTTTCAATTTTTTCAAATTTGGCTTTTTCTGGTGTTTTTCTCAGCTAAGGGGGTTGATAGTTTTTGTTTGTTTTTGGAGAATGGCCATAGAGACGTAATGTCACTTTCAAATGTATTGACATTCCCTACTGTCAGTGCGACTCATCACTGGTGATGTTAATGTTGGTCACCTGGAAAAGGTAATTTCCCAAGTTTCTCCATTGTTAAGTTCTTCGTTTCCACTAGTTGCATTTTCGTATTGCACTGCTTAGAAATAAATCAGTAAGCATAACTCATGCTTCAGATGAGGAGTGAAGCTTTGCCTCCTTGGATTTGATTTTATTTATTTCAAAAGCAGAGTTAAGTGTAGAGAAGGAAAGATCTTCTATCCCCACCAATGGCTGGGAATGGACCAATCTGAAGACAGAAACGAGGAACTCCATCTGGATCTCCCACGTGAGTGTCAGGGACCCAAGCACTGGGCCATCTGCTGCTGCCCAGGTGCATAAGCAGGGAGCTGGACCAGTAGTGGAGCAGCTGGGAACTAACCAGCACTCTTACAGGATGCTAGCTTCCTGGGAGACATCTAAACCAGCCGAGTCACAACACTGGCCCCTACACAATTTCTTACTTTCTGGCACTATAGGAGGCCGTAGGTTCATCTTACACCAGCCATAGAATCACTCATGTCTTCAAGGAGAAATGGGGGAAAAGTATTAGAAATCAAGAATGGAGCATGAGGTGTGCAATCATTTCCAGTAATCACTTTTAAATTGTTTCTGGCTGGTTATTTTCTGTTGGACGTTTTTTAGAGAAATTTTCATTGAAGGTTTATATCTGCCTTAAACTCAGTGGAGGTGGAAAGACTTGGATCTCAGTCAAGAGGCAGCCAGGAAGATGGAGGTCATTTACAACATCTGTTCCTGTGGTAACAGCAGCCAATAGGTACCAAAGTCTCTGCAGGGGAGTGGCACTTGCTTCCTATCACCCAAATTCTGTGGTTAAAGCAAACCTCTTGGTCACATATAACTTCAAAGAAATGAGGGCATGATTTCTTAGCAGATACCAAGACGATGAAAAGCTATGTTTACTTGGGGAAAATCATGAGTTTCTGCCACAATAGTACTTATTACATTTTTTTTCCAATTGAATACAAATATCCACTTTAGGGAAGCACAAAGAGGAGGCAAAAATTTGTATTATTAATATATTTTATTTAACTCATTGTAGCCAAAATATTATCATTCAAAACTTATTCAGTATAAAATTATTGATGAGGTATTTTATACTTACTTTTCCATTTTACAATTTTCAAATCCAAGAGGTATTTGACTCTTAGAGGACATCCTCAGTTTGGACTAGTCACACTTCAAATGATGGCTATGTGTGACTAGAGGTTACCTTTTAAAGCACATGTAAAGATAGCATCTGCCACATAGTATGCATTCCACACCTATGTTTCTAACATTAAGTGATCATAACACATAAATAGTTCTAAGATAATTTTACTTCATCATTTTAATAGCACTTGGGTCTTGGGATCCATCTCCTCGAATTCTCTTTCTGTATTTCTCCTACTTCTTTCAATATGACCTAAATTTCAGAGATACCCATGAAAATTAGAGTTCAGAACCCCCAAAGTACAGGAAACAAAAGCAAAACTAGATAAATGGGATTGTATCAAACTCAGAAGCTTCTGCTCATGAAAGGAAGCAATCAATAGAATGGCGAGACAGCCGAAAGGATGGGAAAGAATATCTGCACGCTCACTCTCTGACAAAGGATTAATATCCCGAATATATCAGCAACTCAAAACACTCAACAGCAAAAACGCAACCAATCTGGATGGAATTGGGCAAAGGACTTCAATAGACAGTTCTCAAAAGAAGAAATTTAAATGGCCAACACACACATGAAAAAATACTCAGCATCAACAGCCACCAGTGAAATGCAAATCAAAATCACAATGAGCTATCACCTCATTCCTGTCAGAATGGCTGTGATCCAAAAGCCAGACAGTAACAAATGCTGGCAAGGATGTGGAGAAAGGAGAAAAGATTTTTTTTTTTTTTTTTTGACAGGCAGAGTTAGACAGTGAGAGAGAGAAAGAGAGAGACAGAAATAAAGGTCTTCCTTCTGTTGGTACACCCCCCAAATGGCCGCTACAGCCGGCGCGCTGTGCCCATCCGAAGCCAGGAACCAGGTGCTTCCTCCTGTCTCCCATGCGGTGCAGGGCCCTAGGGCTTGGACCATCCTTCACTGCACTCCTCGGCCACAGCAGAGAGCTGGACTGGATGAGGAGCAACCGGGACAGAACCGGTGCCCCAACTGGGACTAGAACCCGGGGTGCCAGTGCTGTAGGCGGAGGATTAACCTAGTGAGCCGCGGCACCAGCCCAGAAAGGAGAATACTTACACACTGTTGATGGAATATAAATTAGTGCTCTCACTGTGGAAAAGAGCATTGAGAATTCTTAAAAAAGTAGAAATAGACTTGTCATATTACCCAGCAATCCCATGACTTATATATCCAAAAGACAGGAACACAATATATCAAAAAAATACCTGCAGCATCATTTTTATAGCAGAACTGTTCAAAATAGCCATGTAGAATCAACCGAGATGCCAATCATCAAATGAATGGATAAGAAAATGTGGCACACACACACACACAATGGAATATTATTTAGCTATAAAAATGAAATTCTATCATTAAAATGGTTGCAACTGGAAATATCAAGAGTAAAATAAGCAAGACACAGTAAGACAAATACTGTACATACTTTCTTATATGTAGTAGCTAAAATTAAAAAAATTACTGTGTGCATCAATATTGCTGCAAATATAGTTTAATTGAACTGTTTTAAATTTTGTTGAATTGTTAATTTTATATTGTAGTATATTTAATATATTTCTACAATTTTAATCTTCTGTGATTATTTAAAAATTTACTTTATGAGTAAAATTGCAATATTTTCATTTGATTATTTATAGTTCTTGCTTATTTTTTGCTGGACTATATTCTCTTAATTTTTGCTTGTTCAAGTCTTTTTAGTGTAACATTAAGCTTTTGTCTATAATGTAAGTTAAAAATATTATTATCTCAAAATTTAAAAAGGAAAGGGGGGAATATCATTAAATCTTAGAATTATATCTGAACTTTTATTAAATCTGATTGCTTTATATTAGTTTGATAATAAGAAATCAAACAAAAAAGAAAAATTTTTTAAGTTTTTATTTATTTATTTGAAAGGCAGAGTTATAGAAAGAGAGAGGAAGAGACCAAGAGAAAGGTCTTCCATCTGCTGGTTCGTTCCCCACATGGCCACAATGGCCAGAGCTTGGTCAATCTGAAGTCAGGAACCAAGAGCTTCTTCTGGGTCTTCCACATGGGTGCAGGGCCCAAGCTCTTGGGCCATCTTTCACTGCTTTCCCAGGCCATTAGCAGAGAGCTGGATTGGAAGAGGAGTAGCCGGGACTTGAACCAACACCCATATGAGATGCTGGCGCTGCAGCTGGAGGCTTAGCCTACCATGACAGAGTACAGGCCCCCATGAAAATCATTTTAAGTGTCTCATTTATCCAAAATTTTTCTATTTATGGATTTACAGGGTATATATAAAATTCCTTTTTTTAGGAAATTTTTAAGTGAAAATATTTCATGCATTTTATATATATATATATATATATAAATATGCAGATTTAGGAGCATAGTGATACTGCTCCCCTATTCTCCCTCCTGCTCATGCTCCACCAATTCCTCCTCCTTCCTCTCTTATTCCCTCTCTTAGTTTTTACAATAGTCTATTTATAGATTACACTCATAAGATTAATGCTATACTAAGTAAAGAATTCAATAAATAGTAAGAAGAAAAAAAAAACACTATTCCTCAATAGTAGAGATGAGTGTTATAAACAATTATTGAATCTCAAAATGTCAATTTCACTCCTGCACATTACATTTTTGGTACTCTATTAGTTACCACAGATCAGGGAAAACCTGTGGTATTTGTTGAGGACTGGCTTATTTCACTAAGTATAATGGTTTCCAGTTGCATCTATTTTGTTGCAAAAGACAGGATTTCATTATTTTTCTATAGTTGAGTAGTATTTCATTATATACACACATGAATATTTATATATCTCACAATTTCTTTATATAGTCATCAACTGATGAACATCTAGGTTTATTCCATATCTTAGCTATTGTGAATTGAGCTGCAATACACATGTGGTTACAGATAACTTTTTCATATATTGATTTAATTTTTAGAGTAAATTCCCAGGAGTGGGATTGCTGGGTCCTATGCTGTATCTATTTTCAGCTTTCTGAGGTTCCTCCATAATGTCTTCCACAATGGCTGCACCAGTTTACATTCCCATCAGTAGTGGATTATGGTACCTTTTTCCCCACTTCCTTGCCAGCAATTTTTGTTTGCTGATTTCTGTATGAAAGCCATTCTAACTGGAGTGAGGTGAAACCTCACCATGGTTTTGATTTGCATTGTCCTGGTGGCTAGTTATCTTGAGCATTTTTTCATGTGTCCCTTGGCCATTTAAATTTCCTCTTTTGAGAAATTTCCTGTTCTACTCCTTTGCCCACTTCTTAGCTGGATTGTTTTTTCTGTTGTGGTTGAGTTACTTGAGCTCTTAATAGATTATGGATATTAATACTTTATCTTTTGCATTGATTCTAAATATTTTCTTCCAAAATGTCAGTTTCCTCACTTGTACATCTGACCTTCCTTGCTACTCCATGGTATCCCTCTTCCTTCTGTAGAATTTCCACTGCAAACTTCTCTCCAACTCTCCCTTGGGAATGCACCCCACCCCCCCCCACCCCCCCCGGTTTTCTTTTGCTATTTTATCCTCATTTAAAGAAGTACATATTTTCCCTACTCAGCCATCTTGGAATCCCTTCACATGGTGTATATTTTCATATTCATATGTAAAAGTTCTGTATTTGTTCCTATAAAACATTTTTGCATATTTAGGGAGCACTGGGTTTTTTAGCATTATGCAAATTTAGGCCATGTTTATGGAATTTAAACACGTGGCCTACACCCAAATTGATGTTAAAGTGTGATATTAAATTCAAAGGTTACACCCAGGAGCATATGAGCTGATGAATTGTAGCTCTATGACCTATACAGTTATGTCTATAACTGCTCAACAAATCTCTGAAATGAAAAATAGCTCACAATTGTCTCCACACTTTCACTTTTTAATCTTACATTTTCTAAAAGTCAACAATCTGCCTGCTCTTTATATTCATTTATTTGAGAATTTTTGATACAATATAGATCCAAAGTCTGAACATGCTAAATAAAAAAGGTTGCAATATTATGGGCCACAAATAAGGGATATCCTTAAGCAAAAATAATGTTAGTGGCAGATGTGTAATAGTGGGTTAATCTATCATTTGGGAAGTCCACATCCTATATTAGAATGCCTTGGATTGAGTCCTGCCTCTCTTTCCATCCAGTTTCCAGCTGGTGTACACCCTCGGAGGCAATAGGTAATGGATCAAGTATGTGGGTCCCTACTACCCATGTAGGAACCCTAGATGGAATCTCAGGCTCCACTCTTCATCCTGGTCCAGCCCTGGCAATTGTGAGCATTTGGAGAGTGAACTAGTTGATGTGAAATCTTTTTTTCTCTCTCTCTTTTTCTCTCTGTCCCTCTGGTTTTCCAATAAATAAATAAAACTTAAAAAAATCAGTTTTTTTTTTTAAGAAAGACTTACTCATTTACCAAATTCAGAATCATTTCCTGACACTAGATATGTGGTCTTTGATTTGAAAAAATAATACCCTCCAGTGCAATAACAAATCTCTCATGAATTACTAAAGAGGATACTTCCAACACTGTTGTTTATATGAAAAGGGTGTAACCTGATGTGTTACTTTGTTTTTGGGTTGTGATAAAAAAAATGGCTAGTGGTTTGGCAAATAATCTCTTCTTATTTGATGCATTCTAAATTCTTAATTATACAAGAAGGTTTATTATAATGTAGTGTTAATTTCCTTCTGAGTTGTAGTATTAAACAACTTTAATCAGGGAAGAAGGATGTTGGTTTGGGCTGCCAGAATGTAGATCACCCTTCCAGCTACAGGAAGTGTAATTTGCTGAGAGGCCACAGCTGCTCTGCACCCCTCTGCAATCAGCCCAGCAGGCTACTTCCACCCAAGGACTGAACACAGAAGGGACAGATGCTAAAGCAGAAAGAGTTCTGGGAGCCATAGGATTTCTCTGATAGCCTGCTTTGGCTTGAGGGCCCCTGAAGTCTTTGCTAAACTTTCCTTCCACGCCACTATGAAACCCTTCTCTTGTCTTTTATTCTTTTCTTTTGGAGATACGTGACTTTCAGCTCAGTTCTCTCGGGCTTTTCTGGCTCTGTTCTATTTTTTTAATCATATAGGCATTTCCTTGAATAAAATCCTTATAGATTGAATCCACTGTTGACATCTGCTTTTGGGAAGACCTGGAAAACAATCGATTTGGAATCATTTGCCTTTTTCTGATTTTGGATTGAAGTTATCCCCTTATCAGAGCATGGTGGTAGAGCAGTGTGAAGAGGAGTCTCGTGGTGTTGATGAACTTGGTTTGGGGTAAAATGTGTCAGCATCACAACAGAATGGGACAGTGGGTATGCAGTGGCTGGGCATGGGCCAAGATGGACTTCAGGGAGCAGGACAATGGTAACAATGAGGAAATCATTGCATGTAGGTGGAATTGAATCAAAATATAATTTAAGGATGATAAAAGCCAGGTTTGTCATGCTCACAGGTGCGAGTCACAAATATGGAAAGGTGGGGCCGGTACTGTGGCATAGTGGTGAGGCGGTGGCCTGCAGTGCCGGCATGCCATATGGGCTCTGGTTTGTATCCTAGCTGCTTCTCTTCTGATCCAGCTCTCCGCGATGGCCTGGGAAAGCAGTAGAAGATGGCCCAAGTCCTTGGGCCCCTGCACCTGCATGGGAGATCTGGAGGAAGCCCCTGGCTCCTGACTTTGGATCGGTGCAGCTCCAGCAGTTGTGGCCAGTTGAAGAGTGAATCAACGGATGGAAGACCTCTCTCTCTCTACCTCTCCTTCTCTCTATGTAACTCTGACTTTCAAATAAATAAATAAATCTTAAAAAAACAAATATGGAAAGGAAGAATGTTGTATAAAATCTCAATTGTATCAGCATAAACAAGATAATCTTTAAGGTGGAAATGCAGTTGTAAATGTGTGTATAGACACAGTATTGTCGCTCCCCCTCTTCGTGGAGGAACGACACAGGACCCTGCGCTGTTCTTTCGTCTGCTCGGCCCTCCCCGGGTTTGCTGCTGGTTCTTCCCGGGTTGGCTACTGTCCCTTCCACCTCCGTGGAAGGGCGGTTCCCCCTGGCCGCTTTCCCCACTTCCGCAGGGGAGCGGCACACCGCCGGCCGGATTTCTCGGGGGCTGCACAGGTGTTCCCCTTAGATGTTCCCCTTAGATGTTCCCCTTAGATGTTCCTGGTGCATGCCGTCTCTCTCCTCCTTTATAGTCCTCCTCCGCCAATCCTAACTCGGCTGCCCACACGCCGAGTACGCTGCTCTCCAATCAGGAGCAAGTCCTACAGTTTATTGGTTGAACTGGAGGCAGCTGTGCGGAAGCTGTTTACTTCTCTCCCAGCGCCATATTGTGGGAGAGCAGATGCATAGAATAAGTCTTAATTCCAGTAACTCAGTCCAGTCCGGGCTGCTCCCCACAAGTATGAGTTCCCCAACTCTGTCTGAAATGAGAAATATCCTAATAATGACCATACCTATCATTTAGATGTTATGTTTTACAGTCAATGTAATAAGAGGTACAGAACTTTTATTAGCCTGATAAAAATGTTCAAGAACCAATAGTGGTGATGGGTGCACAGATTTGTAAATACAGTGAAAAATGAAAAAATTCCAGCCCAGGTAGTTTCACTGGTGAAATCTTCCAAATATTTAAGGTCAAAACAATCTGAATAAGATCAATCTTGTACAAAATTCTCCAGAGAAAAGACAAAAGGGGGAATTATTTTTAGTGCTTTATGAGACCAGGATAATCTTAATGCCAAAATAATACAATAACTTTGCAAGGAAAGAAAGCTAAGGCTAATCTCAAAACAATACAAATGATTTATTTTAGGAAGTGGGTTACATAGTAGGAAATCAATCAATATACTTTCCAACCCTTATCCAATAAAGGAGAAAAAATCATATGATTAGCTCCATAGATGCAGGAAAATAATTTGATAAAACTGTACAACTGTTTAGTATATAAACACTTAAGAAATTAAGAATAGAAAGATATTCCTTTATCTGATAAAGCTCATCTGAAACAATAACAATCTGACATAATGAGAAATTACTGACCACTTTTCTTTCTGAAATTGGAAATGAAAGGAGAATGTCCACTACTGGCACTTCTATTTCAATATCACATTGAAGTACCCAGGTAGTTTAATAACAAAGCTAATGAAATAAATACCCAGTTAGGAAAATAAGAAGAAAGAAGTCATTTTTGCAGGGTACACTAATCATTTGTGAAAAATCTACAAACTATTACAAGAAATAGTTGAGTTTAGTAAGGTCACTGGTAAATATATAAAGCACATTGCTTGTTTATAAACTGACAAAAATTAAGAATTTAAACAAAACACTGATTTTCACTTTATAATAAGATTATATTCATTTAATGATAGAATCACTTTTAGGAGGTCACTTCTGCTTATGTTCATATACATTTCATGTGACCATAATGAAACTTCTAGAATGTTTTTGGTGAAAGACAGCAAGTTTATTCTAAAAATGCAAAACCTAAAATATCTAAAAATATTTTTAAAGTACTGGACATTAAGGTTATTTTAAACTGTATTGAGTTAGACAATGTTTCATTGGTGTAAGGATGGACAAATTAACCAATGGAACAAAATAGATTCTGAGAAACAAATTTACACATATACAGGAAACTGATTAAACAAAATTACAATGAAAATGTAGAGAATAAAGAGTCACCTTTTCAATGCATGGTGCTGAATCAGTTGAATATCTATATAGAAAAAACAAATGTTGGCCACTACAAACACAAAATTCATTGTGAGATTGATGCTGTATCTAAATCTGATAGGTAAAATAATACAGTTTCTAGCAAAAAACACAGCAAAATACATTCAATGTCTTATAATATACAAAGAGATACTAAACAATTTTCTAAAAATCATTAATCAGAGAAAATTAATAAACTAGATTTTTAAAAAAATCAAGGTGGGCTTTTGGTCTGGTGGTTAAGATATTAAAAGAGATGCCTGCAACCTTTGTTGGAGAGCCTGGTGAGATGTCTGTCTCTGGATCCTAACTCCAGCTACTTGCTAATGCAGACCTGGGAGGCAGCAGGTAATGGCTCAAATGACTGTATCTCCATGACCATGTGGTAAACCTGGATTGAGTTCTTATTTTCTGGCTTCAGTTGTGATCATTGCAGGCATTTGGGGGGAGTGAAATAGCAAATGTCAAATATGATATATGAGTGTTCTCTCTACTTCCCTCTCTGTGTGTGTGACTATTTCTCTGCCTCTCAAATAAAAACAGACAAAAAAATCACTCTGTTTATCAATAAGCTGCATTAACAGAATAATCACAAAAGCCATAGAGGGAGAGGACATTTCCTCATTTTTTTTCTCTCTTTTTTTAAAGATTTATTTTATTTATTTGAAAGCCAGAGTTACAGAGGTAGAGGCAGAGAGAGAGGCTTTCCATTCACTGGTTCACTCCCCAGATAGCTGCAATGGCTGGAGCTGCACCGATCTAAATCCAGGAGCCAGGACTTCTTCCAGGTCTCCCATGCAGGTGCAGGGTCCCAAGGACTTGGGCCATCTTCTGCTTTCCCAGGGAGCAGCCGAGACTAGAACAGGCGTCCATTTGGGATGGTGGCACTTCAGGCCAGGGCTTCAATCCACTGCGCCACAGCGTCGGCCCCACAAGAGGACATTTTCTTTTTCTTTCTTTTTTTTTTTTTTTTTTTTTTTTTTGACAGGCAGAGTGGACAGTGAGAGAGAGAGACAGACAGAAAAGTCTTCCTTTGCCGTTGGTTCACCCTCCAATGGCCGCCGCGGCTGGTGGGCTGTGGCCGGCGCACCGCGCTGATCCGATGGCAGGAGCCAGGTGCTTCTCCTGGTCTCCAGTGGGGTGCAGAGCCCAAGCACTTGGGCCATCCTCCACTGCACTCCCTGGCCACAGCCGAGAGCTGGCCTGGAAGACAAAATCTGGCGCCCCAACCGGGACTAGAACCCTGTGTGCTGGTGCCGCAAGGCGGAGGATTAACCTAGTGAGCTGTGGCGCCGGCCTAGAGGACATTTTCAAAACACACATTTTATGAAGTACTCCTACCCAGAGTGTATAAATAACACTTAAAAGTCTTTAAGATTAACAGTCTGAAGATCTGAATAAGTACACAACACAGGATACCCGTATGGTAAAGAAACATGAAAATGTGCTTAATACCATTTGTGATAAGGGAACTGCAAATTAAATCACAATGCAATGTCACAGTTTACACACTGGGATTGGTACAATTAAAAGGCTTTACAAAATACCTATTGGTGTGTAGAAGGAGCAATACATGTTGGTGGGAAATGTAAACAAGTAAAAATCACATAGGCAATCCGGTGGTATACTACAGCCAACCATACTCACATCTAGGGCCCAGCATACTCCTGAGTATGCACCCAAGCAAAAACGAATTCTTATTTCTATTAAAACATGAACATAGTGGTATTATTCATACTAATAAAAAACTGGTAACAGCCCAAATTTCTGTCAAAGGTAGAATACTTATAGAAATTGGAGCACATTCATGAAAAGGAATGCTATATTGCAGTAAGAAACTACTGCTATTTGCAAAAACATAAATCACACGAAGATAATGACAAATGAAAAAGTATTGCAGGAATCGTAAATAATATGTGATTCTATTTATATAAAATTAAAAATCAAGCAGACTATAATACTCAGGGACACAATAATAGAAAGCCTTGGTGGGTTGTTGTCTAGCTGGGAACACTAAAGAAGTGTGCACTTTATATTATATTCATGCACGATTATTTATCCTTGTTACCTCAAATTTACATTATTAAATCAGCTAGAAAGTTTCTCTATACCTAATTTTGCTTGGTTTAATTTCCCCTGAGAACTGAATTAAATAGTGTGAATCTATAAGGAGAAAGAATGTTGACATTCTAATAACTCATCATGGAGAATGTTTATGCTTTTAAAAGTGAAATCTCAGGCATTTGCTAAGTCTTTATTTTTTTAAAGATTTATTTATTTGCAAGAGTTATACACAGAGAGAAGGAGACACACACACACACACACACACACACAGAGGTCTTCCCTCCACTGGTTCACTCTCCAATTGGCCATAAAGGCCAGAGCTGTGCCAATCTTAAGCCAGGAGCCAGGAGCCAGGAGCCAGGAGCTTCCTCTGTGTCTTCCTACATGGATGCAAGGGCCCAAGGACTTGGGTCATCTTCTACTGCCTTCCCAGGCCATAGCAGAAAGCTGAATTGGAAATGGAGCAGCTGGGACTTGAACTGGTGCCTATATGGGATGCTGGCACTGCAGGCAGTGGCTTTACTCACTAAGCCACAGTGCCGGCCCCATTTGCTAATTTGCTAAGTCTTTTTTTTTTTTTTTTTTGACAGGCAGAGTTAGACAGTGAGAGAGAGAGAGAGAGACAGAGAGAAAAGTCTTCCTTCTGTTGGTTCACCCCCCTAAATGGCCGCCATGGCCAGCGTGCTGATCCTCCGAAGCCAGGAGCCAGGTGCTTCCTCCTGGTCTCCCATGGGGTGCAGGGCCCAAGGGCTTGGGTCATCCTCCACTGCACTCCCGGGCCACAGCAGAGAGCTGGACTGGAAGAGGAGCAACTGGGACAGAACCTGCGCCACAACCGGGACCTAAACCCCGGGGTGCCGGTGCTGCAAGGCGGAGAATTAGCCTAGTGAGCCGTAGCGAGGCTGTTGACTTGTTTTGATGTCCATGTCTGGTATAATAAGTACTCAGAAATATTAGCTGCTATCTCTGCATCTTTTTATGACTTTATTAAAAGTATATCATTCAAAAATCAATTATCATTAATAATATTACAATTTTATTCCTCAAATGCTTTACATCAAAAGTAGCTAATGACTAAAACTTGGCAAATCTTTTCTTAATACTACACAGTCCTAAAATATGAAATTAGGTAAAATATACATAGACATACACACATACTTTATAGATCTAAAATTATACAACTTTTCATTGTTATAAGTACAAGGGTTCGCAGGAGTGGGTCTTAGAATGTATGTCAATTTTTTAAATTCTCTTTGACCAGTTTAGCAGAAATATCTCAGAAATCAGGTACAGCTCACATAATTCACAGGAAATATTTCAGTTTTGTTTTTCTTTCTTTTTAAATTAATTATTTATTTATTTGAAAGGCAGAGTTATAGAAAGGGAGGAGAGACAGATAAAGAGAGAGAAATCTTCCATCCACTGATTTACTACCGAAATGGTTGCAACCTCCAGAGCTGGTTCAGGCAGAAACCAGGAGCCAAGAGCCTCTTCTGGGTCTCCCTCGTGGGTGCAGGGGCCCAAGCACTTGGGCCATCCTCTGCTGCTTTTCCAGATGCATTAGCAGGGAGCAGGATCAGAACTGGAGCAGCCAGGACTCAAACTGGCAACCATTTGGAACCTCAGCACTGCAAGCTATGGCTTAACCCATGAGTCACAGTCCAGCCCCAATATTTTAGCTTCCTACACATATCTAGTTCTCAGAGTGACTATAGGAAGATTCAAACTTGGTCAAACTTAATAAAAAATTTTGTTTTCATAACAAAATTTTTAAAAGCCATTTTTATTGGGGTTGACATTTGGCATACTGGGATACTGTTGAAAACCCTCACATCTCATCTTGCTCTGCCTGGGCTGGATTTCTGGCTCTGGATTCTGACTCTAGCTTCCTGAGAATGTGGACTCTAAAGGCAGTGGGGATGACTCAGGTAGTTGAGTGCCTGCCACGCACATGGCAGATCTGGATTGAGTTCCTGGCCCCTTGCTTTGGCCAGGCCCAGGTCAGGCCTTTGTGAAAGGTTGGCGAGTTAATTAATGGATGGGGGCTCTTTGTCTGTCTCTGTCTCTCTCCACCTCTCAAGTAAGTAAATAAGTAAGTAAGTAAATAAATAGATTCCAACCAGTTTTATCATAATCAATCTGGAATATACTTTTATGTTTACCAAGGAAAGAATTGAGTATGTTTTCTCTTTTTCATGGAGAGCCAGTTGTACTAATAACTTTATAGAATGGTTCATCTTTTCCCCATACATTTAGTTGCTGTTTTTATCATCAATTGAAATGGTACCCCATAAAATGTATAATTTGTATAAATTTTAAAAATTGTTAAAAGAAAACTAAAAATTATCATCTGAAATAGTGAGAAACCGTTTCCTGATCTCAAAGAAATTGTTTAAACTGAGTATTGGGCTCAATTACTTGATTCACACTTCTAGTCTTGGGTAGGCTCAGTGAATCATTTCAGCTCCTTTCCTTTCCCTCTTTATTCATATTTTTTCTTTCTTCACTTGTAAATATTCCTTTAATTCTTTTGGTGAACTTTTTAATAATTTTATTGACTTGCAATTTGCATAGTATAAAATTCAATTAAAAGTTTTTTAGTATGTTCCCAGAACTGTGCAGTCATAATGAAGCCCTAATTTTAGAATATTTTCATTTCTCCTAAAATAAACATTTGTATCCATTATCAGTCACTGTCCAAACATCCTTACCCAATACATCAAGCTCTAGGTAACCACTCGTCTACTTTCTGTCTCCTTTCCTGATGTGCCTATTCTGAACATTTCATACAAATGGAATAATATACCATGGGAAATTTTGCATTTGGCTTCTTTCACTTAATGTAATAAAAATTAATCCACATTGTGGCGTGCATCAGTACATCATTCTATGATAGAATATTATACCATTGTATGCATATACCACA
Organism: Oryctolagus cuniculus; assembly: GCF_051225735.1. Classification (NCBI taxonomy): domain Eukaryota; kingdom Metazoa; phylum Chordata; class Mammalia; order Lagomorpha; family Leporidae; genus Oryctolagus; species Oryctolagus cuniculus. Next base: position 135,635,621 of record NC_142870.1, read on the forward strand.
TTTTGTTTATCCATTTATCATCTGATGGATGTACTGGTTGTTTCTACTTTGGGGCTATTATGAATAATGCTGCAATGAACATTTGTGTACATGTTTTTGTGTGGACATATTCGTGTGTTTTCAGTTTTCCTGGGTATATGCCTCAGGGTAGAATTGTCAGATCACGTGATTGGTAATTGTATTTAACTTTCTCAGAAGCTGCCCAACTATTTTCCAAAGCAACTTCAATATTTTATTCTTACAACAATAATGAGACTTCAAAAAGTTCATTGAAAATGGAATTAAAAGATAAGTTTATTTTGGTGTAAAAACTTCTGGGGGTGGGTGTTTAGCAGTTAAGACACCCTCATCCCACGTCAGCGTTCAGACTTTGATTGCAGGCTCTGGGTCCTGACACCAGTTTCCTGCTATCGCAGACCCTGAGAGGCAGCAGTAACGGCTCAAGTAATTTAATCACTGCCACCACATGGTTATTGCCAACTGTTGTAGTTCTTTACAGTGCAAACCAGGATGTGGGAGCTCTCTGTCAATTTGTTTCTCTTTCTGCCTCTTTGTCTCTCAAATAATAATTTTAAAAAATTGAAATTGGGGCCGGCAACGTGGCTCACTTGGTTAATCCTGCGCTTGTGGCGCCGTCATCCCATATGGGCACCGGGTTCTAGTCCTGGTTGCTCCTCTTCCAGCCCAGCTCTCTGCTGTGGCCCGGGAGGGCAGTGGAGGATGGCCCAAGTGCTTGGGCCTCTACACCCGCATGGGAGACTGGGAAGAAGCACCTGGCTCCTGGCTTCAGATCGGCACAGCGCCGGATATGGCAGCCATTTGGGGAGTGAATGGAAAGAAGACCTTTCTCTCTGTCTCTCTCTCTCACTGTCTGTAACTCTACCTGTCAAATAAAAAAAAATGAAATTGATGCATAAAGATCTTCAAAGAAATTGTGGAATGTATATTATGAAAAAATCTGCATAATTCCCAAACCATTTTGAATCAAAAGAAACATAATTTTAATTCTATTATGCACAATTTTTGAAAGGTCCCTGTATGTGTGTCAATATTCCATATCCTCACCAAAACTTATTATTTTCTTTAAAGCAACAATAACAACAACAAACTATAACCATCCTAGTGAGTATGCAGTGGTATCTTATTGTGGGTTGAATTTGCATTTCTCTAATGACTACTAATGTTGAATGTACTTCATGTCATTATTGGTTATTTTTATATGCTATTTATAAGAATGGCTATTCAAATCTTTGGTTATTTTAAAATTGGATTTTTTTCTTATTATTGATGACTTGTAAGAATTCTCTAATACATTCAGAATACTAGAGTGTTTTCAAGTATATACTTACAAATATTTTTCCCCTTCTGTGAATTATCTTTTTGATTTTTCAACATCACTCTTTTTCAAAAAATATTTATTTAATTATTTGAAAGGGTGGTAAGGAGAGAGAGAGAGAGAAATCTTCTATCTACTGGTTTACTCCCCAAATGACAGCAACAGCTGGGGCTGGGTCAGGCTAAAGTCCAGATCCTAGAACTCTATCCAGGACTCCCACATTGATGGCAAAAGATCCAACCACTTGGACTATCTTTCAATGTTTTTCCAGACACATTGGCAGGGAGCTGGATTGTAAATCTAGTGGCTGGGGCTCAAAGTAGTGCTCATATGGGATGATGGCTTTGCAGGCAGCAGCTTAACTCACTGAACAACACCACCAGCCTGACTGTTGTCCTTTTAGGCTCAAATGATTTTAGTTTTTAGGAAATTCAATTAAACCGTTTTCTCTTTTGTCCCTGTGATTTAAAATGTTATATCTAAAAAATTATTGTCTAATCCAAGATTACAAAATTTACATGTTTTTAAAAAAGATTTTTATGATTTTAATACATAGGCTTCTGTTAGAGTCCGAGGTGGAAGTCTATCTTCATTCTTTTCATGTGAATACCTAGACTGTTCTTTCACTGAATTGTCTTGGCACTGTTGTGAAGAGTGAATTGCTAATAAAGCTAGTAGTTTATTTTTGAACCTCATTTCTAGTCAATGGATTTATATGTCTATCTTTACATCTTTATTCACCCTGTCTTCGGCTCTGTGGTAAGTTTGATATTGGGAAACGTATGTCACCTAGTTTTGTTATTCTTTATCAAGATTGTTTTGACTCTTTGGGATCCCTTATAGTTCTACATTTACTTAAGGGTCAATGTCAATTTTTCAACATTGCAACTAGCTGATATTTTTAAAATATTGTGGTAAAAATAGATGACATAATTTATCTCTTAATCTTAAATGTACAGGTCAATAGTGTCAAAATATTTACATTGCTATACAGCAAGACTTTTGGTGTTGCATATCTGAAATTCTTTGCCAATTAAACGACTGCTCTTCTGCTCCCATTAGCCCCTGGTAGCAATCATTCTACCTTCTGTTTCTATGAATTTGGTATTTTATATCTAGAATCACGTAGTACTTGTCTTTTTCTTACTGGTGAGCTCTAAGGCAGGTCATATATAGACCGTTTTGTAAGTTGGATCTTCCAAAGGCACTTCTTTGAGAATGAGGCTTTGAAAGAATTCTAATCCTGTTCTGCCTGTTCTGTGCTGGTCTGCACTGGGATTATGGGCTGTTGATTTCCAAGGCTACTGTGGAACTAAAGAATTCTATGGGAATAGGGCAAGTTAAAAGGTCCCGAAGTTTGACGTTTTTCATCTCTTTTCTTTTTATAAACTGAGATTCAGCCATATATCTTGAATAACCCCTCCAGACGATTGCGAGGCTTTGGCTCATTTCCAGATTTCTGACAGAGTAATTTTAGCCACTGTTTCGTTGCTTGCATAGAAAAGGTGATTTTCAGAGGTCCACCACTTTTGCTGATTCATCTCTCTAATGTGAATTTTATGGTCATGTAAGTTTTCCCTGTCTTTGACACAGCAGTCAATACAGAAAATCTGAAAATGAACACTTGAGTTTTGTATGTGGCTAAACTCATCCAAATGGTGGCCCTATGTATTTAATAGTGTCAGAATGCCTGCTTTCAAAGAAATCTGAAGTCTTCTGTTATCTGGTATCAACTCATAAGGTATTTTGCAGTTTCTTCTTCATTCACATCTAGAGAGTAATCCTTATAGTTTCTAGCATACCTGCACCCAAGTATATCTATGTAGACCAGACACATGTAACATCTGGTATGGTCTACTACAGAGGGTGGCTCACCCTCCTTGACTTTTGAAAGAAATCTTTCATTGATTTGTTTCCCATTTTGGGTACCAACAAGCAGGAATAAGAAATTGAGTGTATTACACATAGTACTTACTATGTAAGATGGAGACTTCTTTTTCTTTTTCCACTTCTATACTATATAACATGCTTAAGTCTGGTGAATTGTTTGAAATTTTTTAAACTGTAAAAACCAAAACTTCACATGCATTCATGAACTTAACAATTGACTTCATTTCTAGTGTTTTGTCTGAGTTATCTGTTTGACAACGAGAGTCAAAAAAATGCATCATTTTTGATTTCTCTTAACATGATCTGTATATTATATACAACAATGTTCTTAGTGTTTTATTCTATAATAACTTCAGCCATATCACAGATTTATAATATATAATAATATTTTAATTTGCTTGAAAATTTCTTCACAGTATTCAATAAATAATATTACTAATTACATGTCAAAGGCAAACGTGAACTTTCAAAAACATTCCCTGTGTTTTTTCACTCATTTTGTTTTTGCAAAGATTTTGATTTGTTTATAGCTTTAGAGAACTGAAATCATTGAACTTAATCTTGATTAATAGCAGTATTCAGCATATTGAAAATTTGGAAACTCAGAGTCCTTGAAAAGAACTTCAGCTGCTGCTTGGTTCAAACACTCATGAATTAAGGCTGACTTTTTCAGCATCTTTCTGTAATGGCCGGATTCATTTTCCAGTATCACATCTGGTACATTATTGGAAAGCTTGACACAGGATAACTTTTACAAATGGTACCAGAATATTTTCTAGTCTTGCACATTATATATAAATTCTACTGTCATAGGATTCCAAGATTTCTTTAGTCACCTAGAGGTCAACTCAGGACAAGAATCAAGAAAAATAGAGGTTGCAAGATTCATTGGCCTAGACAGAGAAAAATCTGAGAATAAACATGAAGTTTCTATCATTGCATGCAAAGAAAACACACATTACTCACTTAGTCTGTTTTTCCAGACTTTCTCATCTGAACCACAAACTTTTCTGGCCTTCAGGTTTATAGTTTAGCACTTCCAGTCAAATAACAGCTTATTTATTTTGAAAGGAGCAGAATGTGCTTCAAGCTGTAGGAAAAAGAGAGCAATTTAAATGGACTGACTTTCACTACCAATTCAGGTACGTTCCTGTTTCTTACTCCAAATAGTTACCAGGCTGCTGACTAGCAAAGATGAGCAGCTTACGGAACATCTGCAACTGCAGAAACTGTTACATTGGTCAAATAAGAATTATCTTTGGTGACTGATTATCAGCTTAAGTAGACCTTCTTATGAAGACCATTGTCACTGAAGACAAAGAATATTTCATAGTGCAAACTTCTCCACAATTTTAACTCAAATACATAGCATCCTATCAAAGTTCCATTTACATTCTTTCCATTTTAATGGTAAATTTATATTCTAAAAGTGTGTTGGCCAACCAGCTCCCTAGGAGAACACCAACCAACAAACCTGATTTATCATTTCCATGTTTTCAGTACCACTTTCATAGCTCAGTTAAAACTATAATTCATTGTCAAGAAGTACACGATGGGTTATCTGGAGTGGGCTATAGTTGCTATTTTGTTTTATCCATGCTTACTATCTTTTTCTAAAAAAAACCCAATATTATTATAATCTTTATCTTCTGTAGGTCTCTGAGAAAACTTTGAACTCGCCTGGACCTACCAATTTGAATCTATATGGGAGTGTATTTTCATGCACAGTTCTCTGGAGGTCTTATAGCCTTTGGCAGGACTCTGAACTCCAAAATGTAGTTAGCCAATCATATCCTCCTGTCTTGTATGAGGAAAAATGTCTAACTATGCTTGTCCATTTATACATCTTTGGGGTAAATATATTTTTAGTTATTCTCTTCTAATAAATTTTCCTGAATACATCTAGTGAAATATTTATCAGCAAAAATAAAATGCAAAGATTTCACAAGAGAGGTCAATCCTCTGCAAATTAGGCTTACTGGGTAATGGTGGTAAATTCTCCAGTGTAGTCTACCTGCTCTGGGATTTGTCCATCAGCAGCTTCTTAATGTTTTCAGTGTTCTTGTCTACATTTGGAAACCTGTTTCCAAATTGCTCACAGATTGTAAAAGCACTAATTGGTAGTGCTCTTTTTTTTGCTTCATTGACTCCCACATTCTCTGGCAATTGTTGGTATCAGTTAAAACAGGGACATTCTAAAGGTACTGTTTCAAACAAATGTAATTCAAGCACTTTTTTTTGTTAATTTGGGAGGCTATTTTAATCTGTGTTTACAACACAGTGACTTCTGGTGTTAAACCAGCTTAGATTAAATTTTATAGCAATTACTGAATTCAAATTTTGGAATTGCAAGTATGTGACTTGAGGACCAGCTGAAATTAAGGCTTTTTGATGCTGGAACTAAAAATAAAAACATGTTTTAGAACTTACTATTATTTCTTCATTTCAAATATGCTATATATATGCATACTTGGGTGTATACCTTGAATGTAAAATAATTCCCAAGAGTAAGAAAATACATGAATTGTAAGATTAGAGGCCATATTTTATTTTTGGAATGTTTCCAGGGATGTGAATGGGTGTAGCTTGTGTGTGCATATGTGTATGTGTACATGTGTGTGTGTGCTCCTCTGTTGAATTAAAGAGGGGTAAAGACACAAGTATAAAGCAGGAAGTTAAAATAGGGCTAATGTTCAATGTTCTTCATTTTGGTCACTCTATTTCATAACAAAAAAGGGCTGAGCACACATTGTTAAAAAAGTGGATTGTTCTGAACTCACATTAAATATATGAAGCTTGATGAATGTGGGAACTTTCTGAAAATGGAGGATTAGTACATTAGGAAATACTACCTGTATACTCATACAGTAATACAAACACCAAAGGAGAAACGTAGAGAAAACTAAAAGTTTCAGAGGATTCTAAGATGCCTGAATAGGGGAAGGTCATATTGCTCTAGGCTAGGGGAACATACAGGGAAAAAAAGTGGAGGGAGTTTTATCATGGGAAAGTTACAGAGAAACCTGTAGTGGAAATTCTGTGGAAGAGAGATGCCATGGATCTGTATGGAAGGTGTGGATACCCAGAAATGAGCACGGACACAAAACACGATCCCAGTAGCTGAGGGCCATAGAAATCTCAGCTTTGGAGAGCAAGGTGAGATCAGGCTGCAGTGGCCCATGCCACTGGTGATATAGCCAGAAGGAGAGCCTACTTGATTACACTGCCTGAATCTGGCTTGGAGCCCTGAAGGGGACAGGGTACCTGCTAACCCACTGAGAAAAAGGGGCATGTTATTCTCTCCCCACAACAGCATTCAACACTGGGCAGAGAGAGGGCAGCCACCAGTTTGGATGTAAGTAGAAGCTGCACCAGCTCTTGTGCACATGCCCACCAATTGGCTGGGACAAGACGTCATCTTGAAGCAATAGCAGCAGCAACAGCTTGAGTGGGTGCACCAGGCAACAGGTGGGAGAAGGAGCCATTCTAACATCAGTCCTGGCTGCAGAGGCTCTTGTGTGTGTCCTGGAAATGGTGAGGAAGAAGGCACCACCATGAAATGAGAAGGGGATGTGGCTGGCAGCTCTTGTGCACATGTGTGTTCCAGGGATTTTACCATATGGAAAAATTCATGTTCCTCACTGACTTTGGGGTTGGGCACCCACATCGGGCTATGAGGTACTCCAAGCCTCTCAACATATCACAGGGTCTGGGGTTCAAACTGCCTAGGCATTACACCCACAGGCAACTAATCCTGGGAAAATCTCAGCCTCTCCATGGACAGGACAGGATAGCAGAGCAGAGTAGATCTTCTGGAACCACGGGAGAGTGCAGGGTGTAGCTGGATGTCTGGTCCATCACCGTGTGCAGCTCCACACACTCAAAGCTCCCTGAATGCCTGGCATGCATCATTGCAGTGGGATCTGTGCTTATACTGAGGACTGTGCGGATCCTTTATGTGGTTCATGCAGTAGTATGGATGAGTATTAGACCCACTGTGGACTAACACCTGGCATGGATTATCTTGGAAGAGAGGTGGTGAGGGTGTGATTATGCCAACAGAGGTGATCATATCCTGCATTCTGCTAGAAAGGGATCTACCACAGCCACCTTGGGTGTCACCCTGGACACTTGAATCACCTTGGAATACTGACCAGAGCTGCTTGAACATACCCATCACACACATCCGAGTATTCACTGAAAGAACAGACATTCCACTAAGCCACAAAGCCATAGCTTAAAGATAAATGCCATCAGAGGAAAAGAAAAACCAACAAGTATCTGTACAAACCACTAAAAATAAATGCATAAATTCAGAAATAAATATAAGGAAGACAACATGATCCCCACAAAGGAACACAACAACACTTCCATATTAGAATATGAAGATGAATATGTTGATGAAATACCTGAAGCAGAATTCAAAGATAAATCACAGTATGATTCAGAAGCAATGAGAAGAAAATTCATGAATTAAGAAACATCTCTGATATGAAAACAAATTTCCCCATGAGATTGAGATTTGGGTCAAAAATAAAACTAAAATATTAGAAATGAAGAATTCAATATGTCAAATAAAATATTCAGTGGAAAACCTTGACAACATGCCTGATGAAGCAGAAGAAAGAAGCTAGAAGCTAGAAGACAAATCTTTGGAAATTTTCAGCCAAAAAACAAAAAAAGAAGAAATTAGAAAAATTTTAAAAAAGGGTTGTAGATTTATAGGATACTATCAAAGAATTACATTCTGCTCAGATCTAGAAAAAATGATGCTAAAATTCATATGGAAGTACAAGAGATCTGAATAACTAAAGCAATATTTCAACAAAAACAGACAGAGGCATCACAATACCACATTTAAAGACATACTGTAGAGCAGTTTTAATCAAAACAGCATGACAGTGGCAAAAAAAAAAATAAGCAGGTAGACCAATGAAACAGAATAAAAACTCCTGAATTAATTCTACTCATTTACAGTCAATTAATCTTTAACAAAGGATTTGTCACAACTCAGCCAGCCTTACAAAAGGTGTTTCAGGATGTTCTACACAGAAAAACAAAGAAAGTCATCATTATCAAAAATGTGAAAGGACAGAATCTCCTGGTAAAAGTATAGAGGAAATCCATGGCAAACAATAGGAAATGACAAGACCAAGTCGCTAATTAAGAATAGTAACCTTTAATATAAATGGCCTAAATTCTCCAATTAAGAGATACAGGCTAAGCCGGCGCCGTGGCTCAATAGGCTAATCCTCCACCTTGCGGCGCCGGCACACCGGGTTCTAGTCCCGGTCAGGGCGCCGGATTCTGTCCTGGTTGCCCCTCTTCCAGGCCAGCTCTCTGCTATGGCCAGGGAGTGCAGTGGAGGATGGCCCAGGTGCTTGGGCCCTGCACCCCATGGGAGACCAGGAAAAGCACCTGGATCCTGGCTCCTGCCATCGGATCAGCACGGTGTGCCGGCTGCAGCGGCGGCCATTGGAGGGTGAACCAACGGCAAAGGAAGACCTTTCTCTCTCTGTCTCTCTCACTGTCCACTCTGCCTGTCAAAAAAAAAAAAAAAAAAAAAAGAGATACAGGCTGGCTCAATGAATGGAAAAAAAGGACATATCTATTTGCTGTCTATAAGAAACACACCTCACCAACATGCTGACTGAAAGTGAAAGATGCACAAAAATATTTCATGTTAATGGAAGACAAAAATGAACAGAGGTAGCCATCTCTATTGTCAGACAAAATACACTTTAACACAAAAACCATTAAGAGACAAAGAAAGGTACTATATAATGATTAAGGGGTCAATTCAACAGGAAGATGTGACAGTAATAAATGTATATGCACCCAATGCAAGGATGTCTGGCTACTTACAAGAAATATTAATGGATCAAAAGGAAGAAGTAGACTCTGATACAATAGTAATGGGGGACTTCAACAGTCTATTTTCATCCATGGACAGATCAATTAGACAGAAAATCAATAAAGAAACAACAGACGTAATCTACACTATGGATCAAATGGACCTAATTAATATCTACAGCACCTTTCATCCCACCGTTTCAAAATACACATTCTTTCCATCAGTGCATAGAAGTTTCTTAGGAAAGAACAAATGCAAGGCCATAAAGCAAGTCTAAATAAATTTCAAAAAAAACTGAAATCATATCATGCATATTTTAGAGAACACAATGAAATGAAACTGGACAGACACAACTCCAGAATCTCTAGAAAATATGCAAATGCATGAAGACTGAACAACATGCTCCTGAATGAACAGTTGGTCATAGACAAAATCAAAAGAGAAATAAAAAAAATTCTTGGAAACAAATTAAGATGATAATACAATATATCAAAACTTATGGGATATAGCAAAGTCAGTGTTGAGAAGTTTATAGCAATTGTGCCTACATCAGGAAATTGGAAAAGTATCAAATAAAGGAGCTGTCAGTGCACCTCAGGAACCAAGAAAAACATCAACAAACCAAGCCCAAAGTAAGTAGGAGGAAAAAATATTAAAATCAGAGCAGAAATAAACAAAATTGAAACAAAAAATACTAAAGATGAGTGAAATGAAGAGCTGATGTTTTGAAAATATATAAAAAATTATAAACCCTTGGCCCAACTAACCAAAGATAGAAGGTGATGATCCAAATCAATAAATTCATAGGCCAGTGCTTTGGCTCACTAGACTAATCCTTTGCCTGCAGTACCGGCACCCCAGGTTCTATTCCCGGTTGAGGCACTGGTTCTGTCACGGTTGCTCCTCTTCCAGTACAGCTCTCTGCTGTGGCCCAGGCAAGCAGTGGAGGATGGCCCAAGTGCTTGGGCCCTGCACTTACATGGGAGACCAGGAGGAAGCACCTGGCTCCTGGCTTCGGATCGCCGCAGCATGCCGGCAGTAATGGCCACTTGGGGTTGAACCAACAGGAAAAAGGAAGACCTTTTTCTCTGTCTCTCTCTCTCACTAACTCTGCCTGTCAAAAAAAATAAATAAATAAGTAAACTCATAGACAAAAAAGGAAATATAATAACAGATACTACAGAAATAAAAAGAATCATCAGGAATTACAACAAAGGGTTATCTTCAAGCAAATTGGAAACTCTAGAAGAAATGAAGAGATTCCTAGGCACATACAATCTACTAAAATTGAGTCATGAAGACACAGAAAACCTAAACAAACCAAAAACCAAGATAAAGGTTGAATCAATAGTAAAGACTCTTAACAATGAAAAGCCTAGGACCAGATGGTTTCACTGCTGATTTCCACCAGACTTTTAAAGAACTAATTTGAATTTTTCTCAAGCTATTCAAAACGATTGATAGGGAGGGAATTCTCCAAAGCTCCATCTATGAGTCCAGCATTACCTTAATTCCAAAGCCTGACTAAAGATACAAGAGAAAGATATCCCTGATGGGCATAGATGCAATAATCCTCAACTAAATACCAGCTAAGTGAAATCAACAACACATCAGAAACATCACTCATCTGGACCAAGTGGGATTTATCCCTGGTATGCAGGGATTATTCAACATTCTCAAATCATTAAATGTGATACATCACATTAGTAAACTGAAGCATGAAAATATTATGATTATTTCAATAGATGCAGAGAATACACTTGATAAAATACAACCTTGTTTCATGAAAAAAATTATTAAGCTAATTGTATATAGAAGAACAACTCTAAGCACAATCAAGGAGATTTATGAAAATCTTGCAACCAGTATCTTATTGAATGGGGAAAAGTTGGAAGCATTCCCACTATGATATGGAACCAAAAAAGCATGCCCACACTCATCATTTCTATTCACTGTAGTCCTGGAAGTTTTAGCCAGAGCCATTATGCAAGAAAAAGAAAATGAAAGAATACAAATTGGAAAGGAGGAGTCAAACTATCAAATTATCTCCATTTACAGATGACATGATTTTATATATACATATATGTTACATATCATATATTTTATATATGTATATATATATATATTATAGGAGAACCAAAAGACTCCACTAAGATACTATTAGAACCTATAAAATAGTTTGGTAAAGTCGCAGGATACCAAATTAGCACACAAAAATCAATGGCCTTTGTATACACAATGCCATGGCTGAGAAATAACTTCCAACATAAATTCAATTCACAATAAGTATGAAAAATTAAACACCTTGGAATAAATTTAACTAAGGAGATCAAATATCGCTACAATAAAAATTGCAGAACATTTAAGAAGTTATAGAAGAATACACAAAAAAAAATGGAAAAATCTTCCATGTTTATGAATTGGAAGATTTTTTTTGACAGGCAGAGTGGACAGTGAGAGAGAGAGACAGAGAGACAGAGAGAAAGGTCTTCCTTTTTGCCGTTGGTTCACCCTCCAATGGCTGCCGCGGCTGGCACGCTATGGCCGGCGCATCGTGCTGATCCGAAGCCAGAAGCCAGGTGCTTCTCCTGGTCTCCCATGGGGTGCAGGGCCCAAGCACTTGGGCCATCCTCCACTGCACTCCCAGGCCGTAGCAGAGAGCTGGCCTGGAAGAGGGGCAACCGGGACAGAATCCGGCGCCACGACCAGGACTAGAACTTGGTGTGCCAGTGCCGCAAGGCAGAGGATTAGCCTAGTGAGCCATGGTGCTGGCCCAAATTGGAAGATTTAATATCATCAAAATGTCCATACAACCCAAAGCAATTTACAGATGAATTGCAATTCCAATCAAAATACCAACCGCATTCTTCTCATATCTAGAAAAGTGAGTCAAAACTCATATGGAAAAACAAGAGATCCTGAATAGCTAAAGCAATCTTATACAACAAAACAAAGATGGAGGCATCACAATACCAGACTTCAAAACATTCTACAGGGCAGTTATAATGAAAACAGCCTTGACTTCATATAAAATTAGAAATATAGCCCAATGGGACATAATAGAAATTCTAGAAATCAATTCACTCATCTACAACCAACTTATTTAGATAAAGGAGCTAGAATATATCCCTGGAGCAAGGACAATCTCTTTAACAAATGATTTGGGAAAACTGGATCTCTACAGCCAGAAGTATTTTTTTTAAAGATTTATTATTTATTTGAAAGTCAGAGTTACACAGAGAGAGTAGGAGAGGCAAAGAGAGATAGAGAGGTCTTCCATCTGCAGGCTCACTCCTCAATTGGCGACAATGGCCAGAGCTGTGCCAATCCAAAGCCAGGAACCAGGAACTTCCTCTGGATCTCCCAGGAGGGTGAAGGGGCCCAAGCACTTGGGCCATCTTCACTGCTTTCTCAGGCCATACATGGTAGAAACCTGGATTGGAAGTGGAACAGACCAGCGCCCATATGGGATGCCAGCACTGAAGGCACTGGCTTTATGCGCTATGACAGAGTTCCGGCCCCAGCCAGAAGTGTTAATCAAGATCTCTGCCCAATACCTTACACAAAAATGCACTCAAAATGGATCAAGTGCCTAAATCCAATACCTGATACTGTCAAATTACTAGAGAAGACTGGGGAAACTCTCTGCAAGACACTAGCATAGGCAAAGACTTCTTGTAAAAGGCCCCATAGTTACAGGCAACAAAAGCCAAATTTCACAATTGGGATTATGTCAAGCTGAGAAGCTTCTGTACTGAAAAAGAAACACTCAGCAAAGTGCGGAATGGAAAACATATTTGCAAGCTATGCAACAGATAACAGATTAATATCCAGAATCTATAAAAAGCTCAAGAAACTCAACATCAAAATAATTGATCCAGTTGAGAAATGGGCAGGGCCAGCATTGTGGTGCAGTAAGTTAAACCTCCTCTGCAGGGCCGGCATCCTATATGGGCACCGGTTCTAGTCTTGGCTGCTCCTGTTCTGATCCAGCTCTCTGCTATGGCATGGGGAAGCAGTAGAAGATGGCCCAAGCACTTGGGCCCCTGCACCTGTATGGGAAACTAGGAGGAAGTTCCTGGCTCCTGGCTTCATATTCGCTCAGCTCTGGCCGTTCTGGCCATTTGGGGAGTGAACCAGTGGATGGAAGACATTTCTCTGTTTCTCTCTCTCTCTGTAACTCTATCTCTCAGATAAATAGAGAAAAACTTTTAAAAAAAGAAATGGGTATAGGACTTCAACAGGCATTTTTCAAGAAGGAAATTCAAATGGCAAATGAAACTAAAATGAAGTTTCACCTTACCCCAGCAAGAATGTGTCTCATACTGAAATCCACAAATAATAAATGATGGAGAAGTTGTGGGGGATAAGGTTCCCTCATTCACTGTTAGTGGGAATGTAAAATGGTGTAACCATTGTGGAAATTAGTAGGGAGATACCTCAGAACTGAAAATAGATCTGCCTTATTACTCAGAAATCCCACTTCTGGGAATTTACCTAGAGGAAATGTACATTTCAGCTCAATTTATAATAGTTAAATATGGAATCAATCCAGTTGTCCATCAATTGATGACTAGATAAAGAAACTATGGGATATATACACTACATAATACTACTCTGGAAAAAAATGAAATCCTGTCATCTGTAATAAAATGCATGAACCTGGAAACCATTATACTTAGTGAAATAAGCCAGTCCTAAATAGACTAGTACCATATGCATTCTCTGATCTGTGGTAACAGAGTACCTAAAATGTAATAAATATGAATGAAATGGACATTTTGGGATTTGGTGATTATTTACAGTCCTTGTCTTGACGTTCGAAGAACAAAGTTTTTTTCTTCATACTATTTGTTATACTCTTTACTTAGTGTAGGGTTAATTTTATGAGTATAAAGTAAACTGAAAATAGATCGTGGCAAAAATTAAGAGTGGGAATAGGAGAGTGAGGAGGAATAAGGTTGGGGGCGTGGGTGTGAGGCAGAGTAGAATGCAGCATCCATGTTCTTAAATTTGTGTATATGAAATATATGAACTTTATATACTTTAAATAAAATTAAAAAATTAGAAGTTTCTTTTATATTTTCAAAATAGAAGGAACACAAATTTCAGAAATTATCTCTGATAGTCATTGTACACAACAGTTTATACTTAACGTGATTGTTCATTCTTTTGTGTCTGATTTTTTTCTGAAACAGTGCAATTATGAGTATTTTTTATTTAAGTTTCAATATTACTACCATGGAAAAGATATGGATACTCTTATATAAGTGACCATTTCTCATTTTACCTCAAATATTTTAACTGGGAAAATCTTATATACTTGACACAATCCTTTTGCAATTGTATGTATGACAAGATGACTTTGGATATATGTCTTTTGTCTGTCTTTTCCTCTCTGCACATGCCACTGATTTTTTTCATGCTTGATCATTCTCTAATTTTGAAAATGCTCTAATGGAAATTTGATTTTGCATCTATGGTTATTTCCTGTCTTCCCTTTCTTTAATTTTTTTTTTAAAGCTGGAATCTATCTCAGTTTTGCAACTGCAGAAATGTCAATGCAATAAAACCGACATAATAACTTTAAGAAAAGCCTTATATATATATATGATAAGGAGGAGACTCTGTGAAACAGATTACTTTAGAGCCATTAATTAACATACGTTGGGCCTAACAATTATCTGCTTTCACTGTTTTGAGTGGAACATAATGGCCAGCAATGGACAAGGCAGAAATGTTCAGAATGGTGGTATTCAGCTGACTTCAAAGTTCTTCCTAAAGGCAGTGGTCCTAATCCTTGGATGTACATTAAAATTGCCTGGAATGCTTTTAAAGCTACAACTGCCAAACTTCCAGTTTCTGCTTCAGAATGTGGAAAGCTGGAAAGTGGCTTGCAGCAAAAAGATGAACAAATTGCAAGTTCATTACTTTTCTTGAACTCATCAAGAACTGAGGTTTTCGGGAAGTGAATTAATCCAAAATATAAAAAGACCAATGCCTGCCAAAATAGACAGAAGCTGAGCATTTGCTTATTTAGGACAGATGTTCTAAGAAGATGCTTGTAAGAGGCTCAACTAACAAATTCAGATGAGAAGTTGGTGGAGGATGAGTACGGGTTACAATGATATTTTGGAGTTCCTGATGGCCGTAGATATAATGAGAGAACTTTTCCCCTTACATAGTATTCTTCAGGGATTCCAACAGGTCCAAAACTGGCTAAGACTTCTGATAAAGCACCTCTGATGACACATGCCTGGTGGAGGGGGACAGTAGCTGCTGTAAGAGGGCACAGAATGCCACCTGCATTCTTCTCGCCTATACCCACTATGGGTATATACCCATATTCTTCCTTAAGGACTGGTGAAATCCTGTTGAAGATGGGAGGAAAACAGGAAAACAACTGCTGTCAATGGGAGAGGAGGCAGAAGTACATGGGTAGCCCCAAACCATGTTGGGAGAGAATCAGGTGCATTGGGAAGTGCACACCTCTTACTCAAGGATGCAGTACCTTCTTAGGACT
The DNA here is from genome assembly GCF_051225735.1 of Oryctolagus cuniculus. Taxonomy (NCBI): domain Eukaryota; kingdom Metazoa; phylum Chordata; class Mammalia; order Lagomorpha; family Leporidae; genus Oryctolagus; species Oryctolagus cuniculus. Next base: position 135,651,224 of record NC_142870.1, read on the forward strand.
GAGTCTTAATCAGAATACAATAGAATTCCCCCTTCATGCCTCCTACAACAGGATCAACAAGAGCAAATAACTAATGTGATTGGAATGCTACTGGAAGTGCTGTAAGAACAAGAAGACAGACCTCTTAAAGGCATAATGTAAAGGGTGATTTAAAGTTGATAGTCTGCTGTGAGTCTAATTGGAGATCTTCTGTAAGTAATCTGGAATTTCTCTCATGCACATTTTACAATCTTTTTTTTTTTCATTTTCAATTATCTTTATATACAGAAGATCTATTCAGTATATACTAAGTAAAGATTTCATCAGTTTGCACCCACACAGAAACACAAAGTGTAAAAATACTGTTTCAATACTAGTTATAGCATTACTTCACATTGCACAACACATTAAGGACAGATCCCACATGAGAAGTAAGTACACAGTGACTCCTGTTGTTGACTTAACAATTTGACACTCTTGTTTATGGCGTGAATAATCTCCCTAGGCTCTAGTCATGAGTTTCGAAGGCTATGGAAGCCTTTTGAGTTCGCCGACTTTGATCTTATTCCGACAGGGTCATAGTCAAAGTGGAAGTTCTCTCCTCCCTTCAGAGAAAGGTACCTCCTTCTTTGATGGCCCCATTCTTTCCACTGGAATCTCATTCGTAGAGATCTTCCATTTAGGTCTTTTTTTTTTTTTCCCAGAGTGTCTTGGCTTTCCATGCCTAAAATACTCTCATGGGCTCTTCAGCCAGATCCAAATGCCTTCAGGGCTGATTCTGAGACCAGAGTGCTATTTAGGACATCTGCCATTCTATGAGTCTGCTGTGTATCCCACTTCCCATGTTGGATCATTCTCTCCCTTTTTTATTCTATCAGTTAGTATTCACAGACACTAGTCTTGTTTGTGTGATCCCTTTGACTCTTAGACCTATCAGTGTGATCAATTGTGAACTGAAGTTGATCACTTGAACTAGTGAGATGGCATTGATACATGCCACCTTGATGGGATTGTACTGGAATCCCCTGGCACGTTTCTAACTCCACCATCTGGGGCAAGTCTGATTGAGCATGTCCCAAATTGTACATCTCCTCCCTCTCTTATTCCCACTCTTATATTTAACAGGGAATGAATTAGTTCACTTGAAGATTTGCCAAGTAAAAAGACCCTCAATGAAACATGGACAAATCAGCCGGTGTAGGGGCTGAGATTAAGTGTGGGGAGGGTTCACAAGAGAACACTGGCAGCTGGCGCAGCAGCTCACTACAGTAATCCTCCGCCTGTGGCACTGGCACCCCAGGTTCTAGTCCCGGTCGGGGTGCTGGATTCTGTCCCGGTTGCTCCTCTTCCTGTCCAGCTCTCTGCTGTGGCCCGGGAGTGCAGTGGAGGACGGCCCAAGTGCTTTGGCCCTGCACCCGCATGGGAGATCAGGAGAAGCACCTGGCTCCTGGCTTCAGATGGGCACAGCGCGCCAGCTGTAGCGGCCATATGGGGGGTGAACCAATGGAAGGAAGACCTTTCTCTTTGTCTCCCTCTCTCTCCCTGTCTAACTCTGCCTGTCAAAACAAAACAAAACAAAAAAAAGAAAAGAAAACCTTGGCAGGAGGGCATTTTTGGGGGTGTTCTATTCTTTAGTGCGATGCTAGAGTTGGAAATGCCTCTGCGTTTCTGAAGACTCATAGTTTTTATTTGTATGAATTAAAAAATTAAAAGGAAAATTATTCAGGATTCCTAGAACTTTTATTTTTAAACTATTATTATTTAAAATTTTTACATTTATTTATTTGAGAGGCAGAGAGACACTCAGAGAGAGTGCTCCCATATTCTGGTTCACTCCCCAAATACCTGCAACAGCTGAGGCTGGGGCAAGCCAGGAACTGGGAACTGGATATCAGTGTCCCATGTAGATGGTATGAGCCATCACTGCTGTTGCCAGGTTGTCTGCATTAGCAGGAAACTAGAATTGGGAGCTGTAGCCAGGACTGAGCCCAGATACTCTGGTACAGGGTGCATGTATCTCAACTGACATCATAATTTCTAGGCCAAACACCTGTCCTTTCCCAGAATTTTTATAAAGTAGCTTTTCTGAGAATGGTATCCTGACATGAGCCAGATGGTTCCAATATACAGATAACATGGAAAACCTCTGCTGGAGTTGCCATACACTGGTGGTTTTATTATCATTACATTAGTGGTTCCAAAATGTTACTGCCATTAGAAAACAGGAGATCATTTAAAAATATTGATGACTGTCTCCACTCCTCAGCTTTCTTATTTGATTTGCAATATTTGATATGGCTTTTGGGAATTTCATTTTAAATCTTTATTTATTTATTTGCAAGGCAGAGTGACAGGGAAGAAGGAGTGTTGGGTTGGGGGCAGAGATCCTCTATCCACTGGTTCTGTTGTGGTTGCAACAGACAGGGCTTGATGAAACTGAAACCAGGAGACAGGGCTCCATGCGGGTCATCCACATGGATGGCAGGAACCCAAGTAATTTGGTCACAATTTTCTGCCTCCTAGATTTCATTAACAGGAAGCTTTATCAATGTGGAGAAGCCAGCATTTGAACCAGGTGATTTGAATAGGATGTAGGCATCTCAACAATGGCTTAAACTGCTGCACCAAAATGCCTACCCTAACTTTTGGGAGACTTTAAAGGTACCCTGGTGATTCTAATGTACAGAAGTTTTGATAAACACTGGTATAGAACTGTGATTACCAAATTTAAACTGCAGCAGAATAATCAGCTTCTTAAAACAGATTATTGGGCTCTACTTTGAGAGATTTTATTCAATAGCTCTGGCTTGGGGGTTGAGAACCTGCCTTTTTTAGCAAGATCTGATTATGCCATTGTTGTTAGCCCTTAAATAACTACTGGTCTTAGAACAGTACTTCTCTGTTGTTACTGTACATAAAATCACTGGGGTCAAGCTATTCTGATACATCAGTATGGAATAAAGCATAAGGTTTTGCATTTCTAACATGCTCTCAGGTGCTGCTAGTGGGTTGAAAACTGCACCTTGCCTAGCAAGAGTCTCCAGAATCTTGTATGGATTATGGAGCTGCAGCAGCAGCAGTCTCTAGTGATTTCTATGTAGATTTAAAGTTTCAGAAATACTGCTCTCGGTGTTGGTGAGTGTTAAACACTGTGTTCTCTGCAACCTGACTTTCCAGTAATCAGAAATCTAAGCTTTGATCTGTCTCTCAGAAGACTGGCATGCTTGTGTTGGGGCATGACAATTTATTAATTCACAATGAAATATACAAGGGTGGAGAGCAGATCCACACATCAATGCCAGCAAATTCCTTTGTAGTATGGAAAAATCACAAGAAATCAACCTATTAGATGAAGGCTTGCATGAGCAGGAAACAAAATAAATTGAAGTAATTTTACAAGGTGCTTCTCAGATAGAGTAGCCAAGTTACCTCATTCAATGAAAAGATAAGCCTCCCAAAAACCCACAAAATCATAACATAGGAATTTCTCTTGTCAAGATGCTACCTTCCAGGAGGACAGACCTGCAAAAATCTCTTCCATTATAGCAAGCAGGATTTTGGCACCCAACTATCTTTGTTTTTGCATCCTGACTGTAAATGTGTTGCATTATGTAGTAAAAGGGAAATGAGATTGAAGATAAAATTTGGGCTCTTAACCAGACTACCCTGTGATTGGGAAGATTATCCTGAATGATGTAGGTAGACCCAATTTAATAAAATGGATCTTTAAAAATAAAAAATATGTCCAGAATGTAATGTAGATAGATTAGGTTATAAAGGCATGAGTGTGAAGACTCAAACTGCCACTGCTGGATGTGAAGATGGAGGAAGGGACCCACAATCCAAGAAATGTGGGGAGGTTCTAGAAGGTCTGGAATTCCCCTCAGCTGACAATCACAAGGAAATGAAGACTCTGTTCTTATAACCACAAAGAATCAAATTTTGCCAGTAACCTGAATGAGCAAGTAATAGATTCTCTGTAGACCAAGGCAGGAACACAGCCTGCCAAATCCTCAAACTTGGCCTGGGTAGACCTTTCCTGGACATCTGACCTACAGTAGTATAAGATAATGACTTTGGGTTGTTTGGTTATGGATTTTGTCATTAATTTATTATGCCAACAATGGAAAACTAATACACCTGCTTTTTCTACTCTTCTACTGCTGATCATACTTCTTTGGAAAAAACCTCTATGTAAATGTTAATAATCTAAGTAAAGCTTCTGTGAAATTCCTCTATTCTGAGATATATTATTTCTACTAATGCTTGTTGTAATTTTGTGCCCTATTCTACCATAAGTTGACTTAAAACTATGAGTATAATTCTTAGCTAGGAATTGTTTAACTCTTTGTTCAAATTCCCACTATGTGGTGGGGTTAGGTACTAACAAAAACTGTGATGATTTAAAAATTGAAAATCTAAGTAGTTGGCTTTCTGGACCCATGAATTCCATGTCCATTGATTCAACCAACTATGTACTGAGAATATTAAAGAAAAATATCACATCTTTAGTAAACATGCACTCTTTCTTGTTATTCCCCAAATATAATATAAAAGCTATTTCTTGTATTGGGTATTACAAGAAATCAAGAGTTGTAATAATAACCTTCTTGGTTATTACATCAGCAATATGTAGAATATATAGTAGCTGCCTGATGGCTGTTGGTTGAATGAATGAATAAAAGATAGAAAGATGAGCAAACATTTGTACACACACACACACACACACACACAACTAGGACACTTTGAAGATAGAATGGCCCAGAAATAGCCATAGGGAATTAATCATGATGTTTCTCCCAAATATTAGAGATGTGGTAGTTAATTTTATGTGTCACGTTGAGTGGGCTACAGGATACCAAGATATTTGGTTAAACACCATTCTGGATATTTCTGTGATAATGATTCTGGATATCAATGTTTGAACTGGACTGAGCAAAGCCTCTCCTCCTACCCAGTATAGGAATTCATCTAGGAGCATGGTAGTGGTTTCCTCCAAAGGCTGATGTGGGTATGGGTAGCTGGGCAGTACAAAAACTCCAAGAGCCAATAAATAATATTACTTTAAAATAGTTTGTGATAAAGTCAATCTTATGGCATTCTAAAGCCAAAGGTAAATGGAAGAGTGCATAATCTTACACTGAAAATTAATTTTAATTTCTCATGAAATAAGTAAAGAAAACAATGACCTGCAAATCATTCTGTATTTGAAAATCCTAATGCATCTACTTTATAAATAAAAAGAACAGAAAGAGAGCTGTTCTTGATATAGAAACCAATGTTCTTTGATTAGATCAGGGCTTCTATAACTAGGCATTTATTATGTAAGTAGAACTTTTCCTTCCTGTCTTTTGATGGAGAAGTTAACATGAGATTTTTAATATTTTGGGGTCATGGTGACATATACTGAGGTCAATATCTAAGCCACCAAGGCCAAGTTCTTTAGATGAATTGTTGGAAGGCTTTTAAAGATATTGGCAGGGGTCTTGGACTGCTATAAAAATTTTCTGAAACTGAGTAATTTATGAAGAACAGGAATTTAGCTTCTTACACTCTGGCAGCTAGGATGTCAAAGATAAAGGTGCTGACATTTGGTGTTTGGTGAGGACATTTTTCTGCCTGCTGCTTCAGAGAGGAAGAATGTGGTCCCCTCACATGGTAGAAGGCAGAAGACAAGGTATCTAAACACTGGGGGAAGTCTCATGTATGAAGGCCTTCATCTCATTCATGACGAAGTCCTCATGGCCTAATCACCTCTTAAAGGCTTCCTCTTCCAAGATCTCAACACCTGAAATTTGGAAGCGACCCATTCAAACTGCAGTACAAGGAAATGTCTGCCACAGGACCAGGTTCTCTAGAGAAATTCTGTTAGGGGTTTTAAAGGCACTCTCAAGCATTAAGTTTATTGATCAGTAGAAAGTATTTCTGTTAATCTATTTATTGTATTCCAGGATCAATCTACATTTTATTTTTATCTTATTAGTCTAACTAAATAAAAACAATTATGAATTGTGATGCCTGAGTTCCACATAATAAATGTAAAACTCAAGATATTGCTTGGAAACAGTAAGTGTATTATATACCTCGTTATGTCTCACTGAATGGCTGTGGAATCAGACAAGTAGCTTTCCCCAGTTATATTTTGGTCACAAATTTTTTTAAAGATTTATTTATTTATTTGAAAGAGTTATGGAGACAGAAGGTGAGGCAGAGAGAGAGAGAGAGAGAGAGAGAGAGAGGTCTTCCATCCACTGGGGTTCACTCTCCAATTGGCCATGACAGCTGGAGCTGTGCCGATCGGAAGCCAGGAGCCAGGAGCTTCCTCTGGGTCTCCCACATGGGTGCAGGGGTCCAAGAACCTGGACCATCTTTTACTGCTTTCCCAGGCCATAGCAGAGAGCTGGATTGGAAGTAAAGCAGCCGGGACTAGAACTGGTACCCATATGGAATGCTGGCACTGTAGGAGCAGCTTAACCCACTATGCCACAGTGCCAGCCCGATCACAAATATTGAAAATGGATTCTCTGCCTGGCTACGTAGCATAATCATCATCATCATCATCATCATCATCTCTCTGTGTGTGTGTGTGTGTGTGTGTGGTGTTTGTGTGTGCTTTTTAAGTATCAATCTCCCTCCCAACCCCATCATTCTCATTAATTTTATATAACTGAAGACTGGACACTGTTATTATTAAGTTATTTTCCACTCAGATGCTTGTAATGGGCTGTCAGTTTCAATATCTTAAATTCTTAATGCATATACTTGTCATCTTGGATTTCTGTTATGTAGGTTCTGATTCAATAGGGTGGGAATGGAATATAAAATGATAGGTGTCTTATATGTTTCTTCATGATCCCAATGCTGCTGTTCTGTGGATCATATTTTAAGACGCATGTATCTAGGTTAAGTGATTCCACTAAGGGCATATAAATATTATCTGGTGTTTCAGTACTTTCTTGACATGATCCCTAAAGCCAGATTCAAGCACCAATAATCAAATGTTCCCAAAGTGTTATAAAAGGTTAGGCCGAGGTGATCATACTGTATTGACCTACCATGAGAGGAGACAGTTTAGAAAACATATTTTTTATATTTATAAAATATATAATCTATATTTATTTATATTTATTTTAGAAGAACATATTTTGTATTTTAGTGTAGTCAAAATTCCTCCAGAGGCCTTAGAATCAGATAGTAAGAAAGCTATAGCAGAGTCAAACTTTGTAAGCAGTTTCATTCATTCATTCATGACCTGTGTCCATGACTGCAAACGCTGCGGATTCAGTAATGAATAGAAATGGAGTCATTGTTCTCAGAGAGCTTTTACTGCAGTGAGTAGAGACAGACGGATAGACAAATAGACAAATAAGTATACACTGTATTTCCCTAAATTTCCAGAAGATGTATTTTAAGACACGCCCCCCTACAGCCAGTGAATGCTTGAAAGCACAGGTAGTACTGTACTCTATACATGCTTTTTGTTTTTTTTTTTTAACTATATGCCTAGGATAAAGTTTAATTTATATATTAGACCTAATAAGAGACACAATAATCACTAATAAAATAGAACAACTTTTAGAATATACTGTCATAAAATTGCCAGATACCACTCTTGCTATTTTAGGCCATTATTAAGTAAATAAGGATTACTTGAACTCCTTCTCTGCAATATGGAGACCATTGATTTGATAACCAAAGTGGCTACTAAGTGACTAGCAGGTGATTAGCATGTACAGCACAGACATGTTGGACATCGGGCCATTTTGTCCTGCGCCAGAGAGCATGAGGAGAACATCGGGAGAGCCTGAGGTTTCACTACATTCCGTGGAATGGTGCACAATTTAAAACTTATGAAGTGCTTCTTTTTGGAATTTTCTGTTTAGTATTTGATGACTGCAGTTCACTGCAGGTAACTGAAACCAGAGAAAGCAAAGCCATGGATAAAGTGGTGATCTTTTTTAAAAATGTATTTTTTATTTATTGGAAAGGCAAAATGACAGAGAAAGGTGGAGAAACAAGATAAAGAGAGAATGAGATTTCTGTCCACTATTTCATTCCCCAAATGGCTTCAATAGTTGGGTGGTCAGCCAGTCCAAAACCAGGAGCCTGTAATTCCATCCCGGTCTCCTGTGTAGGTGGCAGGGACCCAGCCACTGGGCCATCTTCTATTGGTTTCTCAAGTACATTAGCAGGGAGCTCGATGGGAAGCAGAGCAACCAGGATTTAAACCACCGTTCTGATATGGGTGCTGGTAACCTGCTGCGCCACAATGCTTGCCCCAAGGCGGCACTCCTTTAAGAGATTAGAGAGGGGGCTGGTGCTGTGGCGCAGTGGGTTAATGCCCTGGACTGAAGTGCTGGCATTCCATATGGGCATCAGTTCAAGTTCTGGCTGCTCCACTTCTGATCCTGCTCTCTGTTATGGCCTAGGAAAGCAGTAGAAGATGGCCCAAGTCCTTGCCCCCTGCACCCGCGTGGGAGACACAGAATCTCCTGGCTTCTGGCTTCAGATTGGCGCAGCTCTGGCTGTTGTGGCCAGTTGGGGAGTGAACCAGAAGATGGAAGACCTCTCTCTCTGCCTCTCTTCTCTCTGTGTATCTGTGACTTTCAAATAAATAAATAAATCTTTTTAAAAAAGAGATTAGAGAGAAGTGTTAGAAACAAAACTAAAATAAAATGATGAGAGGGAACAGATGTTTGATTATTTATTGGGGGGTGGGTGGCGAGAGGGGACAGAGAGAGGGAGAGAGAAACAGAGAACTTCCATCTCCTAGCTTTAATCCCCTCTCCTCCACACCCTAGAGACCTGCAGTGGCCAGGGTGGGGCCTAGGCCAAAGCCAGGAGCTAGGAACTCAATCCAGGTCTTCCACTTGGGTGATAGAAAACCAATCACTTGAGCCATTACTACTTCCTCTTAGGATCTGAAAGGGAGAGAAGAAAGATACACGAGTAAGAAGATTCTCTTGCATTTTCTAGATACATAACCAGGAGCTGGGTCCTCAGACTCAACATCTTGTGACTCTTCTTCTTCAACTCACAGGTTCAAAATAGTTTGAACTTTATGAGCGTATCCTAACTAGCCATTCAATTGTTGTATTGGGATGCACATCTCTCGCTTGCTAAGATGCTGCAGAACAGAGGTTATTTTCAAGGTTTCAGTGCTTTCTCATAAATGCAACATAATACGGCATATACAGTGCATATATTTTACATATATTATTTGTATTTATGTTCCATAATATAAATATACATCATATATAAACATAAACATATCATATATTAAAATAATAAAATGAACATCATAGGTAATATAATAATCTGTAAAAGTGGCCAGTGTTTTGCCACAGCAGGTTAAGTTGCTGCCTGTGACACCAGCATCCTATATTGGAGAGCTGGTTCAAGTCCCAGCTGCTCTGCTTCCAATCTAGCTCCCTGCTAATGTTCCTTGGAAAGCAAAGGAAGATGGTCTGAGTACTTTGGCCCTTGCCACCCACACTGGAGATCCAGAGGCAGTTCCTGGCTCCTGGTTTTGGCTTGTGTCAGCTCTAGTTATTGTGGTCCTCTGGGTTGTGAACCAGTGGATGGAGGATCTCTCTGTCTCTCTCTCACCCTCTCTCTCTAAATCTGACTTTCAAGTAAATCTTTTTTAAAAAATCTATAAAACTATGTTTAAAGTGATAAATATGCACTGAAAGATAATAGAATATCTAACAAATTACATATTGCATTTGTATATAAACCATTCCACAACATATTTTATTAAAGTGCACTATTAGTAATATACATATGTATTTTAAAATATATAAATATCTAATATAAATATAACATATTCTCTATAAATGTATAATTATTTAATCAATATTACAATGATATAAATGTATAGATATAAGCATTATGTAGTTGTAGAAAATTATATATGCATATACATCATATATATATTTTATGTAAATTATATATAAAATGTTGTGTATACTCAACAGTTAACGTACTTATAGCTATGTCACTTGTGCAGCTGCCCCTGGGAAGGAGTATTGCATTTTTTAGTGAATTTTTGTTTCAAGTGAAAGGAAAAATATCCTAATTAAAAGTGTAAAGGACAATTAACTCTTTTATGGTATTTTAATATGCATAGGAAACCTCTGGCCTCCTGGATTCAGAAGTAATTTAAACTTCAATGTGTTCTCCCAGCTCTATAAATTTACGAAGACGTCTCGCCAGCAGTGACAAGGGCCACCCTGGTACAGCGTCTGTGGCGCAGTGATGAGGCTGCCAGATAGCTAGACCCGGAAAAAGGTAGCCTGAGGGAAGCCAGGAAGGAAATTAGATGGCATCAGTGCTGCCGCTCTGCCACATCAGGCCTGCTTTTCGTAATCTAGAAAGTGTCTTTTCTCACAGAGAATCAGCAGAGCTGGATGGTAATGGAAATATGAGAATTGTAGGGCCAGCCTAAGAAATGCTAATATAATGAGTTATACCCTCATATTCTGTTATTCCCCACCTCCCACTCCCCGCCTAAGGTACTTCTACAATTTGTGGAAAAAATGAATTAAATGATATCAGTGCAAAATATTGAAACCCATGCATAGTTTTTTTCATAATACACATTTTCCACAAATTTTTTGAAAAACCCTCATGCACAGAGATTTCAAAATTATTCACGTTGAAATAAACTTACCTTTAAATCCTATTTTCCACGAACTTTTTAAAGTCTCTTTCTGTGATTGTGTGTATGCAGGCACGGTGAGTGTGTGTGTGGAATAAAGAAATGCATTATATGAGACAAGCTGACACACTATGGCTGGCAAGGCCCAGGTCTGCTGTCAGCAAGCTGGAGACCTGGGAGAGCTGATGGAACAGTTCCAGCAAGGACGCCAGCAGGCTTGAGGCTCACAGAAAGCTGATGCTTCCATCTGAGTCTGAAGGTAGAAGAACCTGATGTTTCAGCTCCAAGCAGTCAGGCAGGAGTTCTGTCTTATTAGAGAGTTTGCTTTTTTGTTCCATAGAGGCCCCCAACTGACAGAATGAGGCTTGTCCTCTTTAGGAAAGAGATTTGCTTTACTGAGTCTGCGGATTCAGGTGCTGTCCAAAATGACTGGGTACCCTGTGGTCCAGCAGGCTGCTATGTAACCATCTTAATAAGCATTCACACAAGAGAAACAGTATGTCCTCAAAGTGTTTCCTGCCCGTTTCATTCTCTAGTTTAAGTAGAACCAGAATTGGTTTCTAGATAATCCCAGGCACGCAGAAACTGATGTGCTTTCTAACTGTGTGTACTTGAGTTTGGAGAAAGCATGCAACATCAGTCAGTTCATCAACAATGAAATGCTCCATAAGGAGAAGATGGTGAAGTTTCAGGGCTCGATTTTGTATCATAACATTGCCTATAGGCTGACATTGAAAAAATGGAATTTTCAGTCAAGGACGATTCTCCTTCTCCTGGATTTCCTATGTTATGGGAAAATGCTTTGTTTTTATTCAGCAGTAAAAATTCTCTTTGAGGCCTATAGAATCTGAGTACATAACCAGCAGAACAGGAGCCAGCAGCTACCAGCGGCAAACAATCTTGCTATACCTTTCACCGTAATGAAATTGCTGATGTTTCCCGGGGGGCAAATTTCGCAGATGCAAGATTGTTTCAGCGGAGTGATCGACAGTATCGGAGTAATAATAATCTGAAGAGAATAATACTTCACAATGCAGTGGCATCCCCCATCTGGTTCTGAGTTCCCCAAGGCCTGATACAGGCAAGAGGAAAAGCAGGTGTGGGTCCAATTTAATACGTAACAGCTTGCAGAGTAAGAATTATATTTTCCATTGCAAATACATAGAACGTTTCATGGTGAGTACTTTTAATTTAACAACTCAAAGACTATGGTGTCAGTGTCATAGCTTTAATAGAAATACCTTGGGTAGATGAATATTTTTCTACCAACTACAAAGAATTCAGAGAGGTCGTGGAAAATGCCGTGAATTCTGTGTGTCTGGTTGTCTAAGCCTGCCCTTGCTTGTGTAAAATGTAATTCTTGGCTTGAGGGTCAGAACTGCTTTGTGAAAATCTCGACATGGACAGGTACTTATCTGAGGACTGGAAAATCACCAGGAAAACAAGACAAGCAATCACCAGCTGGAGTAGTGGATGGTGGTTGGTAGGGCAGACAACAAAACTGCAGTGTGGTTGAAACTGAAGCACACTCTCAATTGATACACCAAACAATATACAAAGCACAAGGCTTGTAATTATGTCGGGGACAAGCGGGCTCGGTCTGAGGACTTGGCAAAAGAATTTTTTCAAACAATAGCTGTGGCTTGCAATCAAAGAATGAGAATCTTCCAGGGTTCCTAGTATGAAAGGGACCTCTGTCATGCAAGCTTTTTTCTGTCCTACTTACATGCAGACATACAAGTGATGTCAATACTAATCAAGGGTGAATCCAAGTTTTCTAGGATATGAAGTCGGTCCTTTTTTTTTTAAAGTACATAAAATATACAATTTTGAAAATTAAAACTAAATACTGAACATATTCTTAAACTTTTCTACAACTTCGGAGGAATCTGTAAAACTGAAGAGCTCAGACATTTTAGTGTCATTAGTTTCATAATGATTTTATTTTTGGTACTACAACCTAAGAAATGGCTTACTGTCTTGTAGAATCTTAACCTCTCCCATGCACATGGGTGGGGCCAAAGAACTTAGGCCATTTTTCCCAGATGCATTAACAGAGAGTACATCAGAAGTAGAGCAGCTGGGACTCAATACTGTACTCATTTGGGTGTTCATGTTGGAGGCTGTGACTTAACCCGCTGCGACACCATGTCAGCCCAGGTCCATCATTTCTAAAATCCATTATTTAGCCTAGATTTGAATGAAGACAAAAGGCTATGGGCTCTGTGCTTTTATCTGAAGCTTTTAAACTACATTGGCATTTCTCTCTATGTGCTATGTTGGTCTGCTTCTCAGTGGGAGGCTGGCATTACTTGTATGTTATTGTTGTTTGGTGGCTACTGGAGAACAGGCATTTGCCCTAATTGTGCCAGAAGGCAAGTACTGTGTTTGCATGCAGTAGAATTTGCGAGCCCCAGACAAATATTTGATGTTGTGGGTTCATGAAGAGATTTATGAACTAATCCAGTTAACAAAGACAAATCACTTAAAATATATAGGCTTTGTTTTCTTGTCTGCTATATAAGTCTACTGTTTTTAATGTTCCTTCCAGGTCTTTCTGTTATGCAAAATATATACATTCATATATACAAAATACATACATATATATATATATATTCTATTGATGCTGTGGTTGTGAATACTGATTCTGGCATAAATGACTATTCTGCAGTTATGTAAGACATTCATGCTTCTTAATAGAATGAGATGTGCCATTTGATGTATTCCTATGAAGACTGAAAAACATAAGTATTCTCATATAATATTTTACATACGCTAAAAATTCATTTAATCCTACAGCAGTTTTATAAAGTAAATGATATTCTCAATCCTATCTTATGGATTAGGATAATGAGACATAGAGAAGTTAAATAACTTTCCCTGGAACATTGGCGAGTTATAAATGAAAGATTCAAACCCAAGTGCCTGGTTATAGAAGCTGTGTTCCTAATACCAGGCTGTGGTACCAAAGTGCTCATTCCAATTATCAGTGTGTTCACAGGAAGTTGAAAATGGTTACTAATGCTAGAAAAGGAGCATTGGATACTGCTGAAAGCTAAGAGTGCTTCATTTTGCTCCGAAGAGAAAATCCACACAGGAGAGTATTGTTTGAGGTGCTGCAGGGAGAAGAATGCTTAAAATATTCAGTGAGAAACTCCATAGGAGTGATGGAAAAGGACAAAAAACAAATGATAGCAATAACTCTTATGATGATTAAAATATCAATATAACCCTACCATACAACCCAACAATCCAGCTCCTTGGAATTTACCCAAAGGCTATTAAATTGGCAAACAAAAAAGCTGTCTGCACCTTAATGTTTATTGCAGCTCAATTCACAATAGCTAAGACCTGGAATCAACCAAATGCCCATCACCATAGAGTGGATAAAGAAATTATGGGACATGTGCTCTTTAGAATACTATACAGCAGTCAAAAACAGGTCATTTGCAACAAAATGGAGGACTCTGGAAAACATCATGCTGAGTGAACTAAGCCAGTCCCAAAGGGACAAATATCATATGTTCTCCCTGATCGGTGACAACTAACCAACCACAAAAAAGGAAACCTGTTGAAGTGCAAGGGACACTATGAGAAACAGTGACTCGATCAGCACTTGTCCTGACTGTTGATGTACAATTTAATACTTTATCCCTTTTAGTATTTTTTGTTCTAGTTAATACTATTGATTGAACTCTGTAATTAACATACAATTATTCTTAAGTGTTGAAATTTAACTGAAAAGTGATCCCTGTTAAATATAAGAGTGGGAATAAGAGAGGGAGGAGATGTACAATTTGGGACATGCTCAAGCTGACTTGCCCCAAATGGTGGAGTTAGAAATGTGCCAGGGGATTCCAATACAATCCCATCAAGATTGCATGTACCAATGCCATCTCACTAGTCCAAGTGATCAATTTCAGTTCACAATTGATCACACTGATAGGTCTAAGAGTCAAAGGGATCACACAAACAAGACTAGTGTCTGCGAATACTAACTGATAGAATAAAAAAGGGAGAGAACGATCCAACATGAGAAGTGGGATACACAGCAGACTCATAGGAAGGTAGATGTCCTAAATAGCACTCTGGCCTCAGAATCAGCCCTGAAGGCATTTGGATCTGGCTGAAGAGCCCATGAGAGTATTTCAGGCATGGAAAGCCAAGACATTCTGGCAAAAAAACAAAACAAAACAAAACAAAACGAAAAAACCTAAATGGAAGATCTCTGCCAGTAAGATCCCAGTAGAAAGAATGGGCCATCAAAGGAAAAGGTACCTTTCTCTGAAGGGAGGAGAGAACTTCTGCTCTGACTATGACCTTGTCTAAATAAGATCGAAGTCAGCGAACTCAAGAGGCTTCCATAGCCTTGGCAACTCATGACTAGAGCCTAGGGAGATTTCTGACGCCATAAACAAGAGTGTCAAATTGTCAAGTCAACAATAGGAATCACTGTGTACTTACTCCTTATGTGGATCTCTGTCCTTAATGTGTTGTCCAATGTGAATTATGCTATAACTAGTACTGAAACAGTATTCTACACTTTGTGTTTCTGTGTGTGTGCAAACTGATGAAATCTTTACTTAATATATATTAAATCAATCTTCTGTATATAAAGATAATTGAAAATGAATCTTGATGTGAATGGAATGGGAGAGGGAATGGGAGATGGGAGGGGTGCAGGTGGGAGGGAAGTTATGGGGGGGGATAGGCATTATAATCCATAAGCTGTACTTTGGAAATTTATATTTACTAAATAAATGTTTTAAAAAAATATCAAATAGTTGTTTAGAACTCATGTAGCAAGTATTGCTCTATAAGCTTTTTCTGTTAAGTAATTATTTTAAATCACTGTATAAGGTAGATCTGATAAATATTCATTTTTTTCAGTAAGGAAACTGAGGCAAAGGGAAGTTTTTAAATAATTTCCCCAAGGCAGATTGGTTAGGTAGAAACTGCCCAACGTTTAGTGTGCATGTGTGTAATGTGATATGTGTTTATTAAGAAGTGCATGAACACAGCTCTCCAACATTTTCCTCTTGGAAGGTATATTTGATTGTCTGTGGTTTGTGGTTAGAATCCTAAAATGAATCTATTGGATGCTTTCTGCTGTTTCTGCTTATCCAGTTCCTTGGGCAAGTAGAAGGAGGCACATTAGAGTGAGTATTCTTTTCTTCATAAAGCCATTTTTAAAATTTATTTCTAAGCTCTGATGCCTAATCAGAAATGACAGATGATTCCATTCAGCATTTTTCCAGTCCTTACAGTAAAACTGACCTATTCAAAGTTTCCTGGTGAGTTCCCCTCCTCCTGCAGTAAGGTTTCCTTTGCTAAATTGGATTAGATTTGTTTGTGGAAGCAGTGATAATGTTAGTATTCTACCCAATAGTCATAAATGGTTTTTATTGAGTATGGCTAAGAACTCTATTGAGTTAAAATATGCTAGAAAATATTTCTGAGGCCAGAGTTCTGTTTAGGACATCTGCCATTCTATGGGTCTGCTGTGTATCTCACTTCCCATGTTGGATCGTTCTCTATCTTTTTATTCTATCAGTTAGTATTTGCAGACACTAGTCTTGTTTGTGTGATCCCTTTGGCTCTTAGTCCCATCATTATGATCAATTGTGAACAGAAATTGATCACTTGAACTAGTGAGATGGCATTGGTACATGCCACCTCGATGGGATTGAATTAGAATCCCCTGGTATGTTTCTAACTCTACTGTTTGGGGCAAGTCAGCTTGAGCATGTCCCAAATTCTACATCTCTTCCCTCTCTTATTCCCACTCTTATATTTAACAGTGATCACTTTTCAGTTAAGTTTCAACACTTAAGAATAACTGTGTATTGATTACAGTATTCAACCAAAAGTATTAAGTAGAACAAACAAAAAAAATACTAAGAAGGATAACATATTAAGTTGCTCATCAACAGTCAGGGCAAGGGCTGATCAAGTCACCGTTTCTTAGAGTGTTCATTTCACTTTAAAAGGTTTCCTTTTTGGTGCTCAGTTAGTTGTCACTGATCAGGGAGAACATATGATATTTGTACCTTTGGGACTGGCTTATTTCACTCAGCATAATGTTTTCAAATTACTAACGGGGATCACTTTTCAGTTAAAATTTGAACACCTAAGAATAATTGTGTGTTAATTACAGAGTTCAACCAATAGTACTAGGACAAAAAATACTAAAATGGATAAAGTATTACATTGTACATCAACCGTAAGGACAAGAGCTGATCAAGTCACTGTTTCTCATAGTGTCCATTTCACTTCAACAGGTTTCCCCTTTGGTGCTCAGTTAGTTGTCGCTGATCAGGGAGAACATATGATATTTGTCCATTTGGGTCTGGCTTAATTCACTCAGCATGATGTTTTCCAGATTCCTCCATCTTGTTGCAAATGACCAGGTTTCATTGTTTTTGACTGTTGTATAGTATTCTATAGAGTACATGTCCCATAATTTCTTTATCCAGTCTACTGTTGATGGGCATTTGGGTTGGTTCCAGGTCTTAGCTATTGTGAATTGAGCTGCAATAAACATTAAGGTGCAGACAGCTTTTTTGTTTGCCAATTTAATTTCCTTTGGGTAAATTCCAAGGAGTGGGATTGCTGGGTTGTATGGTAGGGTTATATTCAGGTTTCGGAGGAATCTCCAGACTGACTTCCATAGTGGCTTAACCAGTTTGCATTCCCCCCAACAGTGGGTTAGTGTCCCTTTTTCCCCACAGAATCAGCCTTTAAGGCATGCGGATCTGGCTGAAAAGCCCATGAGAGTATTTCAGGCATGGAAAGCCAAGACACTCTGGCAAAACAACAACAACAACAACAACAACAACAACAAACCTAAATGAGATCCCAGTGGAAAGAACAGGTCATCAAAGAAGGAGGTACCTTTCTCTCAAGGGAGGAGAGAACTTCCACTCTGACTACAACCTTGTCTAAATATGATCAGAGTCGGCAAACCCAAAAGGCTTCCATAGCCTTGGCAACTCATGACAAGAGCCTAGGGTGATTACTGATGCCATAAACAAGAGTGTCAAGTTGTTAAGTCAACAACAGGAGTCACTGTGCACTTACTCCTCATGTAGGATCTCTGTCCTTAATGTGCTGTACATTGTGATTTAATGCTATAACTAGTACTGAAATGGTATTTTTCACTTTGTGTTTCTATGTGGGTGCAAACTGTTGAAATCTTTACTTAATATATGCTAAACTGATCTTCTGTATATAAAGAGAATTGAAAATGAATCTTGATGTGAATGGAGGGGAGAGGGAGTGGGAAAGGGGAGGGTTTTGGGTGGGAGGGAAGTTATGGGGGGGGAAGCCATTATAATCCATAAGCTGTACTTTGGAAATTTATATTCATTAAATAAAAGTTAAAAAAAAATATTTCCGATCTATTTGAAGAAACTGCATATTCTTATTCCACTTCCTTAAATTCTTATGCTTCACAGTGTAATTTTTAAATGATTTTGGAATTCAGGAATTAGATTTTGCTCTTATGAGAAGGTGGACTGAAAAGGTATTGGACATTTTTCAAATCCAGGTAAATGGCATAGGATTAAAAGTCACTGTGAATTTTTATGTCTGGACAATATTATCAGGAAATAACCTAGTTCATAGATTTAGTACAAGGGAGCTGCAGATATTAAAATAAATGTAATTATTTTATCTATAATTGTGATTTTGGGGACTTCAAGGCAAAAATTGTAAAATGAATTGAAATGTAAGGGTAGAAGTGTATTAGAATAATAGTCCTTTTTATGCTTTTTCTTCAATAGCTACACCAAAGGACATTAAAAAGGAAATCAAAGACAGGGGTCACTAGTGCCTGGTTTTTGGCTGCCTCACATTCATTTTATCTTTTGAAAATCCACCCTTGAACCTCACTTTCCCTCTGAGTGTTGACGGCTTCATCATGACTTTGTTGGGACAAATTGTTGACTTCTTTTTCCTGGTCACTGCATGTGCAGATGACACTGGCTAGATCATCCTTTGTTTCCTCTCCACTTTAAAATTAAAACAATCTTTTAGGTTATGAATGACAGAATCTCTTGAGTCCTTTTCTTCAGATTTCTTGTATGCTGACAAGAGAAAACAATTTTGATTCCTAGACAGTCGGATGAAACCTGCTGACAAAGTAGGAACCACCACAAATGAGATATGACCTTACTGAAAATAGCAGCTAACAATTGTTGGTTATAAATATTTATTGTGTTGCTATTACATAGCATCTGAAAGGAAGTACATATTGAAAACCTGTAATCTCTGAGATTCTGTTTTCTCTTCTTCAATCCTGAGAACAACCTTACGGATTTGGTGCTATAATTATACTCATTGCATCAATGGGGAATTTGAGTTTCAGCAAATTTGAGGAAGTTTAAGAGGCATTTAAATTGGCCAATTAATACGTAGAAGTAAGACTCACACCCAAGGATTTCTGAAACCAATTGTCTGCAGTCATTATTATCGTGTCATAGTGTGCTCCTAGTATACGGGATGCAAACAGGGAACTGATGGATAAGTAGACCAAGAACATTAAGCAAGGGAGATTTCAGTAGCATAAACGCATACATGATTCTCCACTGGCTAACCTTTAGGAAGTGCTCAAGTAACATGGACTGAATTAAATTAATGCAGAGTTTACGAGCAAATATTGCCTACATTGGACCTGACCTAATGTCCACTGGAAAAGAAGTCATAAGTACTTTAGACATGTGATTTTTAAATGTTTCTTGTCAAATTCACTTGATAATATAGAATTTGTGATTATTTACCATTTCCTACATTTATTTTTCCTGTTTATTCTATTTTTTTTTTTTTTTTAGGGGCACGTATCCCTTTAACATCTGGCAAAGCTTTGATGAGTTTGCTCTGACTAGCTAAATGTTAGCAAATTTCTGGGAAGAGGTGTTTCAGTCCTGGTGTGTGTTTCCCTGTGCTGCCTTCTCTGCATAATGTGGGCAGCATAATGCAGCCAGGGATGCCACAAGCTGGGAACAGCCTTTGGTGGTGACTATTTGTCTAGAGAACAAAAGTCTGGAGAAGCTGCCTGAACCTCAAGCTGGCTTCACATGGGTGAGAAATAAGCTTTCATTTTGCTAAGTTACTGAGACTTTAGTGTTTGTTACCACTGCAGGGTTACATACTTCTGTGCAACATAATACTGAATTTTGCAAAAAATTCTTTCAGAATGATTGTACATGGCCTTTGTCTACAAGGTGCCTCAGAAACCTCACGGAAAAGCAGAATTAAAAGATAAGTTTATCCTGGTACAAAAATCTTCTACATCAAATATGCAAGGTGCTCTCAAGAAGCTCATGGTCAATACATACTATGAGGAAACTATTCATGGACCTTCAAATTTTTGGCACTAAGATAAATTTATCTTTTAATTCTATTTTTTGATTTGCCCTACTATTTTTTAAAACCATATATGTCACTGCATTTATTAACATAGATTTTACAAAAATTTGCACTTCTGTTATCAGTTAACTTTACATTCTCTTGATTTAAAAATATTTAATTGTTCATTTGAGAGGTAGAAAGATGCACAGAGACAGAAAGAGAGAGCAAGAGTGAGAGCAAGAGAGGTATCTTCCATCCCTTGGTTCACTTCTCAAATTCCTGCACCAGCCCTGGCTGGACAAGGCTGAAGGCAGAAGCCACAAATTCAATCCATGTTTCCTATGTGGGTTGCAGTAACTCAGGTGATTGAGCCATCAACTGCTGCCTTCCAGGGTGTGCATGAGCAGGTTGCTGGAATCAGAAGAGCCAGAGTCAAATATGGGTTGAGGGTGTTCCAAGCAGCAGGTTAACCACTGTATAAAATGCCTGTCCAATATATTATTTTGTTTTATATCCAATGCTGTGTATTTCTTCAGTACCTCACCCTTCTTGATGAGTGACTATAAGAATGTATTCCTGTTGCAGCAAAAACCAAGGGCTTTGGAATTTTTTTGCCATCAGTTAACTTGTTGCATAAGCACAAAAATTTGTAAGGAGAACTTTTCACCCTCTGAGAGACAAAAGGGATTGGTCTTTCTATATACAGCCTTAGTTTTATGTTCATTTACAAAGAATACATGATAGGCCAGCTTTGTGGAGCATAAGGTTATGTTTCTCATCCAACTCACCGTTAATGCACCTGGGAAAGCAGTGGATGGTGACCCATATTCTTGGGCAAAAGCAGTGGATGGTGACCCATATTCTTGGGCCTCTGCCACCCATGTGGGTGATCCAGAGGGGGTTCCAGGCTCCTGGCTTTGCTTTGGTCCATCTCTGACCCGGCCCCTGCTGTTGTAGTCATTTGGAGAGTGAACAAGTGGGTGTAACATTTCTCTGTTTCTCTTTCTCTGTAACTCTGCTTTTGAAATAAAGAATAAGTGTTAAAAATGAATACATGAATAAGATTGCAAAAAAAGCTCACTGTTTCTCATTTCTCAATATTATAGAAGGTTTGCAACACTTGTTTTAGAACACAATGCATATGTACCATTATAACAAGTGTGGGGAGCAACTCGGACTAGACTGTTACTGGAATTAAGACTTATTCTATGCATCTGCTCTCCCACAATATGGCGCTGAGAAGGGAGTAACAACTTCTATGCAGCTGCCTCTCGCCAACTTGAGTGATGACCTGCAGGAGCTGATCCTGCTCCTGATTGCAGGAGAGCTCGGTGTGTGGGTAGCAGAGTTGGGATTGGTGGAAGAGGACTATAAAGGAGGAGAGAGACAACATGCACCAGGAACATCTAAGGGGAACACCTGAGGAACATCTGAGCAGCCCCCGAGAGAGCCGGCCGGCGGTGTGCTGCTCCCCCGCGGAAGTGGGGAAAGTGGCAGGGGGAACCGCCCTTCCACGGAGGTGGAAGGGACAGTAGCCAACCTGGGAAGAACCAGCAGCAAACCCGGGAAGGGCTGAGCAGACAAAAGAATAGTGCAGGGTCCTGTGTGGTTCCTCCGCGAAGAGGGGGAGTGACAAACAAGGACATTTTTCACACTCAAGGAATTCAATAGGGTAAGGAAGGAGATAGACTCCATTGGACATTTTCTCTTTTCTTTCTTTCTAAGAAGGATTTTGTTTGTGTGACATTGTACCCAGTCCCAAGTGAGAAATCATGGTGGTCAAAGCCAAATGTAGCAACTTCATTTCCCTCTTTAGGTAATTGCTTGCTCAATTGCCCTGTCCAAATACAGGACAAGTTCTGGGAAATTATGTGCAAATGAGGGGAATATTTTGTTTTCTGATAAAAGATTCAAGGGAGTAGAAGAAAGCTAGCTTATGCTGTCCTTTGGCAGCAGCCATTGTAACCATATCATATGGCAGATCATCAGGTCCAAAAGCTATTGCCTAAGGATGGGAGAGCAGAAGGATGGACAAGCCTGAGCTCTCATTGGAAGCACGGAATTTGTGAAAAAAATAAGAGCTGCATACTTGCGGGATTTTGATGTATGACACTGCATAATGATTCTACTTTATTTCAGTTATTTCAGGTCTGTTATTGCAACTAAATGTGTCCTATGTCACAGAACGAGACTTTGATTTTAGCCTCAGAGGAGGGCTAGGAACATTCTTTCTCCATCATTGACACTTAGAATAGTTAGTCTTTACTAAGTTTTTGTTGCATAAATGATTCATAAAGGAATACTTTTTTGTATTTTGTTATTTTTTATGGATCCATATGTATTGTAATGTTAATGTATATGTGAAAAACAACTTATGGTCTCAGGTCACCCTGTCTTTTTCTTCCTTCATGAAGAAATATTTTCACATTAGATTCAACAAAAGCAAACAAAACAAAGCAATGATCTGTGGGATTCCAAGAAGGCTGAGTTGGGAAAAAAACATACTACTTTAGACAGCAGGAAAATAGCAGATGAAAAGCAGATGAAGTTCCAGGAGAGCTGGAAAGAAGTTTGCAGTAGAAATTCTGCAGGAGAAAGAGGGACCCTGTGGATAAGCATGGAAGGTGCAGATATGCACCAATGAGCGTGAACAACACACACAATTCGAGCAGCTTGGAAATGGAAGAGTTGACAGCTTAGGAGAGCGAGGTGAGAGCAGACAGTGGCAGTCCATGCCACTGGTGATTTTGCTGGATGGAGAGCCTTGCAGACCACACTGTCTTTGAGTCCAGCCTGGAGCCCTAACAGAGGACAGGGTACCTGCATAATCTAGTGAAAGAAAAGGATGTTTCTTTCTTCCCATTCCCCACAAGGGCACATGGCAACCAGCAGGGAGAAGGGGTCTTTTTGACACCAGTCGAAGCTGGGGTGACTCTTGTGCACATGTGTGACCAATTTTTTTTTTAAAGATTTATTTATTCATTTGAAAGGCAGAGTTACAGAGAGGCAGAGGCAGAGGCCAGAGATAGGCAGAGAGGTCTTCCATACACTGGTTCACTCCCCAAATGGCCTCAACAGCTGGAACTGAGCCAATCTGAAGCCAGGAGCCAGGAGCTTCCTCTGAGTCTCCCATGTGGGTGCAAGGGCCCAAGCACTGGACCATCTTCTACTGCTTTCCCAGGCCATGCCAGAGAGCTGGATCAAAAGTGGAGTGGCAGGAATGCTGGCACCGTAGGCTGTGGCTTTACCTGTTATGTCACAGTGCCAGACTAAGGGATTTTACTAGAGGGAAAAATCCATGCGTCACCATTGACTTTGAGTCTGATGGGAGGTTTGATATGGGCTGCGTACCCATGCAGGATTGTGAGGTGTCTCATCCTCTCAACCCATTACAGGCTCCAGGGCTCAAATCGCCAAGGTGGAGCACCCACAGTCAGCTGGGTCTGGGAACTTCTCTGCTATTTCCATGGATGGGACAGGCTAGCAGGATGGCGCAGATGTTCCACACCCCATGACTGTGGGAACCTTGCGCACTGACTGTGGGAATTCTGTGACTGCATGATAGGTTGTTGGGTGCGGTGTGTCTCTGGGCAGAGTGTCTGGTGTCAGAGGTTCAGAGCTCCTTGTGTGCTTGGGATGGATCCCTGCAGAAGGATCCATGCGCACACTGAGGACTGCACAGATACTTTGTGCAGTAAAGGTGGCAGTCCAGGTGAATGTTGCACCCACTGTAGGTTAATGCCAGGCATTGATCATCTTGAAATAGAGGAAGTGAGGGTATGATTACTCCAACAGAGGTGATCTTACCCTCCTGCCTGGGACAGCTGATCTACCACTCCCAGCATTAGTGTTACCCTGGATACTTGCCCTACTCTGGAGCACTGAACAGAGCTCCATGGGCACAAGACACAAATGCCTCTGGGTGTTCACTAATAGATCAAACACTCCACTAAGCCACAGAAGCATAGTTTAACAATAAAATCCATCAGAAGATAAAACAAAAAGTATTTCCACAACTGCCCAAAAGTAAAAGCAGAAATTCAAGAAAAAAGAATAAGGAAGATGACATGACTACCCCAAAGGAACACAACACTTCAATAGTAGAACGTGAAGACAAGGAGATTGATGAAGTGCCTGAAAAGAATTCAAAAGCATAATCATAGGATTACTCAGAAGAAATTAAAAAAAATCCATACAGATTGTGGAGGAAGGTTTCCATGGGATTGTGATTTTGAAGAGAAATCAAGCAGAAATATTAGAAATGAAGAATTCAATATGTTAAGTAAAAAATATGTAGAAAGGCTTAAAAACAGGCTTGGTGATGCAGAATAAAGAATACCTGAGCTAGGAGACAAGTCTTTGGAAATATCTCAGTCATACCAAAAAAAAATTAGAAAAATTAAAAAAAACATTGTTCAAAATTTATGGGATACTATCAAATGATCTGATATGGATCTTAGGAGTTCCTGGTGTATGGAAAGAGAGAATGGACTAGAAGACCGATTCAATGAAATAATTACTGAAAATTTTCTTAATTTGAAGAAAGGGGTGCCCAAGTACACATGGTGCGTAGAATTCTAACAGACATGACCAGAAAAGATCTTCACTGCAACACATTGTAGTCAATCAGTCAACAGTAAAATAAAATAAAAAAATTCTAAAATGTGCAGGAGAGAAATGCCAGCTTACTTTCAGGGGATCTGCAGTCAGACTCAGCTGATTTATCTTCAGAAATCCTACGGGCTAGGAGATAATGGGAAGACATAGTCCAAGTCTTAAGAGGAAAAATCAAGTCAATCATGAATACTGTATCCTGCAAAGCTCTCGTTTATGAATGAAGGGGGAAATAGATTCCTTCCATAATAAATACAAATTGAAATAATTTGTCACCACTCTTCTAAGCCTGATAAGAGATGCTTAAGGATGTGCAACACACAGAAAGATACCCATCATTTTGAAAAAAATGTGAAGGCAGAAAGTCTCCCAGTAAAAGTAAAAAGGAAATCCAATGAAAACAATAAAAATATTTATGTAAACTTGGTTGGGCCAAGTTGTTACTTATCAATATTAACCTTGAATGTAAATGGCCTAAATTCTCCAGTTAAAAAATACAAGGGGGCTAGAGCTGTGATGTATGGGGTAAAGCTGCCACCTACAGTGCCGACATCCCATATGGGCAGCAGTCCCAGTCCCAGCTGTTCCACTTCTGATCCAGCTCTCTACGATAGCCTGTGCAATCAGTAGAAGATGGCCCAAGTCCTTAGGCACCTGCACCTGTGTAGGAGACCCATATGAAGCTCCAGGCTCCTGGCTTTGGATGGGCTCAGCTCCAGCTGTTGTGGCAATTTGCAGAGTGAACCAACTGATGGAAGACTTCCCTTTCTCTGCTTCTGCCCCTCTATAAGTCTGCCTTTCAAATGAATAAATAAATCTTTAAAAAAAAGATACAGGCTGGCTGACTGAATTAAAAACCAAAACCCATCTATTTGCTGCCTACAATAAACACATCAACAACAGACACACAGAGACTGAAAGTGAAAGGATGGAAAAAGGTACTCCATATAAGATAAAGCAAAAATGAGCAGTTGTAGTCACCTTACTACCAGACAAAATAGACTTTAACACAAAATCTGTTAAAAGAGAAAAGGACACTATGAAATGATGAAGGAATCAGTTCAATGAGAAGTCGTGACTTTAATAATAACATAATACATGCATGCAGCATTAGAGCATCAGGCTATTTAAAATAAATGTTAATGTATATAAAAGGAGATATAGACTCAACAAAATAGTGATAGGGGCTTCAACACCCCATTTTCATCATGGAAAAAGCAACTAGACAGAAACTCAACAAAAAAACAGCAGAGCTACTGTATACTATGAGCCTAACTGATGTCTCTAGAACCTTCCATCCCACAGTTGCAGAATGCACACTTATTTCATCAGTGCATGAGATGTTCTCAAGGATAAAACGTATTATAGGCCATAAAGCAGGCTTCAGCAAATTCAAGAAATGAAATCATGCCATGCATCTTTTCTGTCCATAATAGAATAAAGCTGGAAAATAACAACTCAAGAATCTCTAGAACATATGCAAACACATGGAGACTAACACACTCCTGAATGAACAGTAGGTCATAGAAGAAATCAACAGGGAAACCAAAATATTCATGGAAACAAATGAAGTTGACAGTATAACATCAAAACTGATGGGATACAGCAAAAGCAGTGTTAAGATGGAAATTTATAGCAATTGATGCCTAAATCAAGAAATTGGAAAGGGAACAAATAAATGAGCTATCAATGCATCTTAGGGACTTGGGAAAACAACAAACCAAAGCCAAAATTGGTAGCAGGAAAGAAATAATTAAAATTAGAGAATAAATTTAAAAAGTTAAACAAAACATATGAAAGACCAGTAAAATGCATATCTGCTTATTTGAAAAAAATTTTAAAAAATGATACATTGTTGCTCTGACTAACCAAAAAAGACAGAAGACCAAAATCAATAAAATCAGAAATGAAAAAGGAGATTTAACAACAGATACAACAAGAATTACTACAAGAAATTGAAAAGTCTAGAAGAAATAGATAGATTTCTGGACACATATAATCACCATAATTGGATCAAGAAAACATAGAAAACAAACAGACCAGGGCCAGCACTGTGGCATAGTGGGTAAAGCCTCTGCCTTCAATACCGGCATCTCATATGGGCAGTACTTCGAGTCCTGGCTGCTTGACTTCCAATCCAGCTCTCTGCTATGGCCTAAGAAAGTGGTAGAACATAACCCAAGTCCTTGGGCCCCTGCATCCGCATGGGAGACCCGGAAGAAGCTCTTGGTTCCTGGCTTCGGATGGGCACAACACCAGCCTTTGCAGCCAATTGGAGAGTGAACCAGCGGATAGAAGACCTCTCTCTCTTTCTGCCTCTCCCTCTCCCTTCGTGTAACTCTGACTTTCAGGTAAATAAATAAATCTTAAAAAAAAAAAAAAAAAGAAAACAAACAGACCAATAACCACAATGAGAATAAGTCAGTAGTAAAGACCCTCCCAACAAAGAAAAGGCTAGGACTGGATGGCATACCTGCTGAATTCTATAAGACTTTTAACGAACTAAATCCAGGGGCCGGCACCATGGTGCAGTAGGTTAATTTTCCTCCTGCAGAGCCAGCATCCTATATGGGCGCCAGTTCTAATCCCGGCTGCCCCTCTTCCAATCCAGTTCACTGCTATGGCCTGAGAAAGCAGTAGAAGATGGTCCAAGTGCTTGGGCCCCTGCACCCACATGGGAGACCAGGAAGAAGCACCTGGCTCCTGGCTTCAGATCGGCACAGCTCCAGCAGTTTTGCAGCCATCCGGGGAGTGAACCAACAGAAGGAAGACCTTTTTCTCTGTCTCTCCCTCTCACTGTCTGTAACTCTACCTCTCAAATAAATAAATAAGTCTTCAAAAAAGGAACTAATTCCAATTTTATTCAAGCTATTCAAAACAATTGAAAGGAAGGGAATCCTTCAAATTGCTTCTATGAGGTCAGCATCACCTTAATTCCAAAATGAGAAAAAGATATAACAAATAAACAGAACTATAGATCAACATTCCTGATGAACATAGATGCAAAAATCCTTACCAGAACTCTTGATAATTGAATACAACAGCACATCAAAATAATCGTTCACTCAGACCAAGTGGGACTTATCCTTTTTATGCAAGGATGGTTCAACATATGCAAATCAATAAACGTGATGCACCACATTAACAGATTAAAAAATAAAAACCATATGATTATCTCAGTAGATGCAGAGAAATATTTGATAAAATACAGCATCTTTTCATGATAAAAACCTTAAGCAAGTTAGGTATAGAAGGAATATTCCTCAACACAATCAAAACAAACTATGACATCCACGCAGCCAGCATCTTATTGAATGGGGAAAAGCTGGAAGCATTTCCACTTGGATTGGGAATGAGATAAGGATGCCCACTTACAACATTGCTATTCAATATATTCTATATGAAGACATACTACAGGGCAGAAATAATCAAAACATCATGGAACTGGCAGAAAAATAGACCAATGGACCAGAATAAAAAATCCAGAAATAAATCCACATATCTATAACAAACTAATCTTTGACAAAGAAGAAAAAAAAACACCCTGAAAAGTAAGGACAGTTTTTTCAACTAATGGTGCTGGTAAAATGGATATTCAAGTGCAAAAGTGTGAAGCAAGATCCCTATCTCATACCTTATACAAAAAGCAACTCAAAATGGATCCAGAATCTAAATCTATGTCCTGATACCATCAAATTACTAGAAGAGAACATTGGGCAAGCTCTGCAAGACACTGGCATGCACAAAGACTCCAGAAGCACAAGCAATCAAAGCAAAAATAGACAAATGGGATTGCATTAAGCTGAGAAGCTTCTGCCGTGCAAAGGAAACTCTCAGCAAAGTGAAGAGGCAATGGACAGATTGAAAAATATTTGCAAACTATGCAACTGTTAAAGGAGTAATATCTAGAATCTATAAAGAGCTCAAGAAACTCAGCAATTACAACAAAACAAACATTCCAGTTAAGATGTGGGCAAAGAACTTGAATAGGCATTTTTCAAAAGTGGAAATTTCAAATGGCCAATAGAATCACTAGCCATGAGGGAAATGAAAATCAAAACCACAATGAGGTTTCACTTCATCCTGGTTGGAATGGCTTTTAGACAGAAATTAACAAATCATTAATGCTGGAGAGGATGTGGGGAAAAATTTACCTTAATCCACAGTTGGTAGAAATGCAAACTAGTACAGTCATTGTGGAAGAAACTATGGTGATACCTCAAAAAGTTGAAAATAGATATACCAAAAAAAAAAAAAGAAAGAAAAAAATGGCTCACTAGACTAATCCTCCGCCTGTGGCGCCGGCACCCCGGGTTCTAGTCCCGGTTGCGGCGCCAGTTCTGTCCTGGTTGCTCCTCTTCCAGTCCAGCTCTCTGCTGTGGCCTGGGAGTGCAGTGGAGGATGGCCCAACTGTTTGGGCCCTGTACCCACATGGGAGACCAGGAGGAAGCACCTGGCTCCTGGCTTTGGACCGGCACAGTGCGCCGGCTGTAGCGGCCATTTGGGGAGTGAACCAACGGAAGGAAGACCTTTCTCTCCGTCTCTCTCTCTCACTGTCTAACTATGCCTGTCCAAAAAAAAAAAAAAAAAAAAAAATAGATATACCATATGACCCAGCAATCCCACTCTTGGGAATTTACCCAAAAGAAATGAAATCAGCATATGAAAGACTTAGTTGTACTTCCATGTTTATCACAGCTCAATTCATGATAGCTAAGATATGGAATCAACCCAGATGCCCATTAACCAATGACTAGATGAAGAAAATGTGGTACATATACACTATGGAATATTATTCAGCTGTAAAAAGAATGAAATCTTGTCTTTTGTAACAAAATGATTGCAACGGGAAACCATTATACTTTGAGATAAACCAGTTCCCAAAAGACAAATACCATATGTTCTCCCTAAACTGTGAAAACAAAAAATGTATTGTATAGGAGTGCAACTGACATTTTGAGATTTGATTTTTTTCAGTCCTTGTCTCTATTGTTGAGGAACAGTTTTTTTTTTTCCTCTTTCTTTTATTTGAACCCTTCACTTAATGTAGAGTTTATCTTATAAGTATAAAATAAACTGAAAGTAGATCATTGTTGAAATCAAGAGAGGTAATAAAAGAGGAAGGTAGAGGAAGGGTAGGAGTGTGGGAGGAAGGTAGGGTAAGGTGGGAAGTATCACTGTGTTCTTGTATCTACATGTATGAAATACCTGATATTCATTCACCTTAAATAACTTTAACAAATATAAAACAAGCTTCTGTGAGTATGTTGATATTTACTGTATATAAGTAAAATTGACATCTTTTATTTGATAGTTATTTATAGTCACTTTTTGCATTCCTGCTGAACTATAATTTTTTTACTTTTTATTTGTTGAAACCTTTTGTATTGGAACACTATATCTTGGACCACAATGTGAATTGAAAATGTGTTACCTCAAAACTAAATAATTTTTTTAACTTTTATTTAGTAAATATAAATTTCCAAAGTACTGCTTATGAATTACAATGGCTCCCCCCCCATAACTTCCCTCCCACTCACAACCCTCTCAATTCCTGCTCCCTCTCCCATTCCATTCACATCAAGATTCATTTTCAATTATCTTTGTATACAGAAGATCAATTTAGTATATATTAAGTAAAGATTTCAACAGTTTGCACCCACACAGAACATAAAGTGTAAAATACTGTTTCAGTACTAGTTATAGCATTAATTTACATTGAACAACACATTAAGGACAGAGATCCTACAAGGGGAGTAAGTGCACAGTGACTCCTGTTGTTGCCTTAACAAATTGACACTTTTGTTTAAGACGTCAGTAATCACCCTAGGCTCTTGTCATGAGTTGCCAAGGTTATAGAAACCTTTTGAGTTTGCCAACTCCAATCTTATTTAGACAAGGTCATAGTCAAAGTGGAAGTTCACTCCTCCCTTCAGAGGAAGATACCTCCTTCTTTGATGGCCTGTTCTTTGTACTAGGATCTCAGTCACAGAGATCTTTCATTTAGGGTGTGTTTTTTTTTTTTTTTTTTTTTTTTTTTTTTTTTTTTTGCCAGAGTGTCTTGGCTTTCCATGCCTAAAATACTCTTAAAAAATAGAAAAGCAAAACAAAAACCAAATTCACAAATAATGCCAATTTATCATCTTTTCTACTTTCTTAAAGTTTTCATTTTTGAAAGAATATTGTAAGTTATTTCTAGTTGTTTGGAATGATACTCATTATGGCAGAGCAATAAAGAAGAAGGTTTGCACATCTATGATTTGTGATTTGAAAACAATTACCAAAAAATAGCAAACAGAAATTTCTGTTTATGTTATATCACATCATTGAAGGGTAAAATGTATATACTTAATATAATTATCAGTAACAGTAACCACTGACTTACACTCAGGGAATATGGTGTACAGAAAAGTGTTTTTCTTGGTCCTTGCATTGCATTTGTCTCACTTGCTTGACCTGTAGGACTCTACTCAACAGCTTCTTCTGTTTGGCTTAGTCCATAATATGGTCCTGAAAATGCTTGTCTGTCTTCCTTGATTTGATCATTTTACTTCTTAGTTCTTTATTATTTTCTACAATGTCCCTGATTTATCCAGCCTGTTTGTTTTTTTCCCTCAAACTCTACAAATCCCACAACAATAATGTATTCTTGCTTTCAGTTATATTTACAACTGGAACAAGTTCTATGCTTTGAAAGTGTTCTCTTTAGGGCACACTTGGAGAATGTGAGATAGAAACATTGAAAGGAACTTGATGACGTGTTAGCTTTCATGATCTTTCTCATTCTCCTCTCAGCAGTCAAGTGTTTAAAGGTTAAGGTGCTGTCGAACGGTAGGGCTATATTCAGGTTTCTGAGGAATCTCCAGACTGACTTCCATAGTGGCTTGACCAGTTTGCATTCCCACCAACAGTGGGTTAGTGTCCCTTTTTCCCCACATCCTCGCCAGCATCTGTTGTTGGTAGATTTCTGTATGTGAGCCATTCTAACTGGGGTGAGGTGAAACCTCATTGTGGTTTTGATTTGCATTTCCCTGATTGCTAGTGACCTTGAACATTTTTTCATGTGCCTGTTGGCCATTTGGATTTCCTCTTTTGAAAAATATCTATTGAGGTCCTTGGCCCATCTCTTAAGTGGGTTGTTGGTTTTGTTTTTGTGGAGTTTCTTGATCTCTTTGTAGATTCTGGTTATTAACCCTTTATCTATTGCATAGTTTGCAAATATTTTTTCCCATTCTGTCGGTTGTCTCTTCACTCTCCTGACTGTTTCTTTTGCAGTACAGAAACTTCTCAATTTGATGCAATCCCAATAGTTGATTTTGGCTTTGACTGCCTGTGCCTCCTGGGTCTTTTCCAGAAATTCTTTGCCTGTGCCAATATCTTGAAGGGTTTCTCCAATGTTCTCTAATAACTTGATGGTGTCAGGTCATAGATTTAGGTCTTTAATCCATGTTGAGTGGATTTTTGTGTAAGGTGTAAGGTAGGGGTCTTGCTTCATGCTTCTGCACGTGGAAATCCAGTTTTCCCAGCACCATTTATTGAATAGACTGTCCTTGCTCCAGGAATTGGTTTTAGATCCTTGATCAAATCGACCCAGCCATCCCACTCCTTGGAATTTACCCAAAGGAATTTAAATTGGCAAACAAAAAAGTGGTCTGCACCCTAATGTTTATTGCAGCACAATTCACAATAGCCAAGACCTGGAACCAACCTAAATGCCCATCAACGGTAGACTGGATAAAGAAATTATGGGATATGTACTCTTTAGAATACTATACTGCAGTAAGAAACAACGAAATCCAGTCATTTGCAACAAAATGGAGGAATCTGGAACACATCATGCTGAGTGAAATAAGCCAATCCCAAAGGGACAAATACCATATGTTCTCCCTGATCGGTGACAACTGACTGAACACCAAAAAGGAAACCGCCTGAAGTGAAATGGACCCTATGAGAAATGGTGACTTGATCAGCATAGCCCTGACTGTTAATGAACAACTTAATACATTATCCCTCTTAGTAGTTTTTTTGTCTGTTCTACTTAATATGACTGGTTTAATTCTGTAATTATCACACAGTTATTCTTAAGTGTTGAAATTTAATTGAAATGTGATCCCTGTTCAACATAAGAGTGGGAATAAGAGAGGGAAGAGATGTACAATTTGGGACATGCTCAAGCTGACTTGCCCCAAATGGTAGAGTTGGAAACATACCAGGGGACTCCAATTCAATCCCATCAAGGAGGCATGTACCAATGCCATCTCACTAGTCCAAGTGATCAATTTCAGTTCACAATTGATCATAATGAAAGGACTAAGAGTCAAAGGAAGCATATAAACAAGTCTAGTACCTGCTAATACTAACCGATAGAATAAATAAAGGGGAGAGTGATCCAACATGGGAAGCGAGATATTCAGCAGACTCATAGAATGGCGGATGTCCTAAACAGCACTCTGGCCTCAGAATCAGCCCTACAGGCATTCTGATCTGGCTGAAAAGCCCATGAGAGTATTTCAGGCATGGAAAGCCAAGACACTCTGGCAAAAAAACAAACAAACAAAAACAAACAAACAAAAAAAACCCAAAACCTACATGAAAGATTTCTGCAAGTGAGATCCCAGTGGAAAGAACAGGTCTTCAAAGAAGGAGGTACCTTTCTCTGAAGGGAGGAGAGAACCTCCACTTTGACTATGACCGTGTCTAAACAAGATAAGAGTCGGAGAACTCAAGGGGCTTCCATAGCCTTGGAAACTCATGACTGGTGCATAGGGAGATTACTGATGCCATAAACAAGAGTGTCAATTTGTTAAGTCAACAACAGGAGTCACTGTGCACTTACTCCTCATGTAGGATCTCTGTCCTTAATGTGCTGTACATTGAGGCTTAATGCTATAACGAGTACTCAAACAGTATATTTCACTTTGTGTTTCTATGGGGGTGCAAACTGTTGAAATCTTTACTTAATGTATACTAAACTGATCTTCTGTAAAAAAAAAAAAAAAAAGAAAGAAATTATCAATTCCCAACTTGACTCTCACTGGGATTAAACATGACAATAGGTCTGATCTGATTTCATCATCATTTAAAAATCATCTATTATTTTTCACTTTATGTTTCTGTGTGGGAGCAAACTGTTGAAATCTTTACTTAATGTATGCTAAACTGATCTTCTGTATATAAAGAGAATCGAAAATGAATCCTCATGTGAATGGAAGTGGAGAGGGAGTGGGAAAGGGGAGGGTTGTGGGTGGGAGAGACGATATGGGGGGGAAGCCATTGTAATCCATAAGCCATACTTTGGAAATTTATATTCATTAAATAAAAGTTAAAAAAAAAAACAAAGAAAAAAAAAGGTTAAGGTGCTGTCTAGTCATTCTCTCCTAGCTTGATCTGTTGCATAGTATATTTTAACCGAATTATCTTAGATTACTGTTCTTAAATTTAAAAAATGTATTTCTATTGTTTTCTTGAGACCTGTGGGGGGGGGGAGAGAGAGAGAGAGAAGGAGAAAGAATCGTATTCATCCCCTTGGTTCACTTTTCAAATGCCCTAATCAGCCCAAGCTAAACCAGGCCAAAGTCAGGAGCTGGAACCTTAACCTGGGTCTCTCACGTTGGTGGCAGAGACCCAAGTAGAGGCATCATCTGTTGCTCTTCAAGCTGTGCATTAGCAGTAATCAGAAAAGGAGTCAGGAATTGAACCCAGGTGCTTCAATATAGCACGTGGATGTTCCATGTGTTGTTTTAACCACTGGGACAAAGTCCACCCACAGATTAATAATCTACTCTAATAATTTAGTAATGATAAAAATATTGGCTGTACATAGTAGAAATAAAGAAAATTATTTTATTCAAAATAAGATTATTTGCTTCTTTTTAAAAATGGCTTATTTATTTATTTGAAGGCAGAGTTACAGAGAGAGAGAGGAGAGACAGAGATCTTCCATCCACTGGTTTACTCTTGAACGGCTGCACCTGCTAGAGCTGGGTGGATTCAAAGCCAGGATCCAGGAACTTCTCTGTCTCCCACGAGAGTGCAGGGGCTCAAGGACTTGGACCATTGTCCACTGTTTTCACAAGTGCATTAGCAGGGAGCTGGATGGGAAGTGGAGCAGGCGGGACTTGAACTGGTGTAGATATGGGAGGACAGCACTGCAGGAGGTGGCTTTATCTTCTACACCACAGCACCAAATTATTTACTTCTTAATATGATCAAAGTGGAATAATGGTACACTGGGAAAGTATGGCTTTTGGGTCAGTGATTCGAGGCTTAATTGAATGTTCTGCAATTACTTAGTGATTTCTGGAGTGATTCTACTTATTTCCTCAACTGTCCTAATGTTTGTAGATTGCTATTCACTTTTTTTTTTTGAAATTCAAATATTGGTTGAAAACTTTAAAGGGCCAATGTAGGATTTTAAAGTAAATTCTTTTATCTATCTGTTTTCTGTTTTTTTTTTTTTTTTTTTTTGTCTCATAAGATGTGGTACCTAATAAGCAAATATATCCAATGATTTTTGAAGATGTTCTAAAAATTTGACACAATTTTTTTTCAGCAAGTTACAACATTATTATTTATTATATCAAAAATTTGTTATTTTGTATGATTTCCCCATTTCAGCACAAATTATTTATTGCTAAAAGGTTTTACAAGACTACAGGATATATATTACTTCTTTTTTTTTATCTTATATTTAATGAATATAAATTTCCAAAGTACGACTCATGGGTTACAATGGCTTCCCCCCCCCATACCATCCCTCCCACCCACAACCCTCCCCTTTCCCACTCCCTCTCCCCTTCCATTCACATCAAGATTCATTTTCGATTATCTTAATATACAGAAGATCAGCTTAGTCTACCTTAAGTAAGGATTTCAACAGTTTGCTCCCACACAGAAACATAAAGTGAAAAATAATAGATGATTTTTTTTAAATGATGATGAAATCAGATCAGACCTATTGTCATGTTTAATCCCAGTGAGAGTCAAGTTGGGAATTGATAATTTCTTTCTTTCTTTCTTTTTTTTTTTTTTTTTTTTTACAGAAGATCAGTTTAGTGTACATTAAGTAAAGATTTCAACAGTTTGCACCCCCATAGAAACACAAAGTGAAATATACTGTTTGAGTACTCGTTATAGCATTAAGCCTCAATGTACAGCACATTAAGGACAGAGATCCTACATGAGGAGTAAGTGCACAGTGACTCCTGTTGTTGACTTTACCAATTGACACTCCTGTCTATGGCATCAGTAATCTCCCTATGCACCAGTCATGAGTTTCCAAGGCTATGGAAGCCCCTTGAGTTCTCCGACTCTTATCTTGTTTAGACAAGGTCATAGTCAAAGTGGAGGTTCTCTCCTCCCTTCAGAGAAAGGCACCTCCCTCTTTGAAGACCTGTTCTTTCCACTGGGATCTCACTCACAGAGATCTTTTTGCCAGAGTGTCTTGGCTTTCCATGCCTGAAATACTCTCATGGGCTTTTCAGCCAGATTGGAATGCCTTTAGGGCTGATTCTGAGGCCAGAGTGCTATTTAGGGCATCCGCCATTCTATGAGTCTGCTGAGTATCTCACTTCCCATGTTGGATCACTCTCCCCTTTATTTATTATATCGGTTAGTGTTAGCAGGTACTAGACTTGTTTATATGCTCCCTTTGACTCTTAGTCCTTTCATTATGATCCATTGTGAACTGAAATTGATCACTTGGACTAGTGAGATGGCATTGGTACATGCCACCTTGATGGGATTGAATTGGAGTCCCCTGGTATGTTTCCAACTCTACCATTTGGGGCAAGTCAGCCCGAGCATGCCCCAAATTATACATCTCTTCCCTCTCTTATTCTCACTCTTATGTTTAACAGGGATCACATTTCAGTTAATTTTCTTTTTTTTTTTTTTTTTTTTTGACAGGCAGAGTGGACAGTGAGAGAGAGAGACAGAGAGAAAGGTCTTCCTTTGCCGTTGGTTCACCCTCCAATGGCCGCCGCTGCAGCTGGCGCACCGCGCTGATCCGATGGCAGGAGCCAGGAGCCAGGTGCTTTTCCTGGTCTCCCATGGGGTACAGGGCCCAAGCACCTGGGCCATCCTCCACTGCACTCCCTGGCCATAGCAGAGGGCTGGCCTGGAAGAGGGGCAACCGGGACAGAATCCGGCACCCTAACCGGGACTAGAACCCGGTGTGCCGGCGCCGCAAGGTGGAGGATTAGCCTATTGAGCCATGGCGCCGGCTCTCAGTTAATTTTCAACACTTAAGAATAACTGTGTGATAATTACAGAATTAAACCAGTCATATTAAGTAGAACAGACAAAAAAACTACTCAGAGGGATAATGTATTAAGTTGTTCATTAACAGGGCTATGCTGATCAAGTCACCATTTCTCATAGGGTCCATTTCACTTCAGGCGGTTTCCTTTTTGGTGTTCAGTCAGTTGTCACCGATCAGGGAGAACATATGGTATTTGTCCCTTTGGGATTGGCTTATTTCACTCAGCATGATGTGTTCCAGATTCCTCCATTTTGTTGCAAATGACTGGATTTCGTTGTTTCTTACTGCAGTATAGTATTCTAAAGAGTACATATCCCATAATTTCTTTATCCAGTCTACCGTTGATGGGCATTTAGGTTGGTTCCAGGTCTTGGCTATTGTGAATTGTGCTGCAATAAACATTAGGGTGCAGACCGCTTTTTTGTTTATCAATTTAAACTCCTTTGGGTAAATTCCAAGGAGTGGGATGGCTGGGTCGAACGGTAGGGTTATATTCAGGTTTCTGAGGAATCTCCAGACTGATTTCCATAGTGGCTTGACCAGTTTGCATTCCCACCAACAGTGGCTTAGTGTCCCTTTTTCCCCACATCCTCGCCAGCATCTGTTGTTGGTGGATTTCTGTATGTGAGCCATTCTAACCGGGGTGAGGTGAAACCTCATTGTGGTTTTGATTTGCATTTCCCTGATTGCTAGTGACCTTGAACATTTTTTCATGTGCCTGTTGGCCATTTGGATTTCCTCTTTTGAAAAATGTCTATTGAAGTCCTTGGCCCATCTCTTAAGTGGGTTGTTGGTTTTGTTTTTGTGGAGTTTCTTGATCTCTTTGTAGATTCTGGTCATTAACCCTTTATCTGTTGCATAGTTTGCAAATATTTTTTCCCATTCTGTCGGTTGTCTCTTCACTCTCCTGACTGTTTCTTTTGCAGTACAGAAACTTCTCAATTTGATGCAATCCCAATAGTTGATTTTGGCTTTGACTGCCTGTGCCTCCTGGGTCTTTTCCAGAAATTCTTTGCCTGTGCCAATATCTTGAAGGGTTTCTCCAATGTTCTCTAATAACTTGATGGTGTCAGGTCGTAGATTTAGGTCTTTAATCCACGTTGAGTGAATTTTTGTGTAAGGTGTAAGGTAGAGGTCTTGCTTCATGCTTCTGCACGTGGAAATCCAGTTTTCCCAGCACCATTTATTGAATAGACTGTCCTTGCTCCAGGAATTAGTTTTAGATCCTTGATCAAATATAAGTTGGCTGTAGATGTTTGGATTGATTTCTGGTGTTTCAATTCTGTTCCATTGGTCTATCTATCTGTTTCTGTACCAGTACCATGTTGTTTTGATTACAACTGCCCTGTAGTATGTCCTGAAATCTGGTATTGTGATGCCTCCGGCTTTGTTTTTGTTGTACAAGATTGCTTTAGCTATTCGAGGTCTCTTGTGCCTCCATGTGAATTTCAGCATCATTTTTTCTAGATCTGAGAAGAAGGTCTTTGGTATCTTGATTGGGATTGCCTTGAATCTATAAATTGCTTTTGGGAGAATGGACATTTTGATGATGGTGATTCTTCCAATCCATGAGCATGGAAGATTTTTCCATTTTTTGGTATCCTCTTCTATTTCTTTCTTTAAGATTTTGTAATTTTCATCGTAGAGATCTTTAACGTCCTTGGTTAAGTTTATTCCAAGGTATTTGATTGTTTTTGTAGCTATTGTGAATGGGATTGATCTTAGCAGTTCTTTCTCAGTCATGGCATTGCTTGTGTATACAAAGGCTGTTGATTTTTGTGCATTGATTTTATATCCTGCCACTTTGCCAAACTCCTCTATGAGTTCCAATAGTCTCTTAGTAGAGTTCTTTGGATCCTCTAAGTACAGAATCATATCGTCTGCAAAGAGGGATAGTTTGACTTCTTCCTTCTTGATTTGTATTCCTTTGATTTCTTTTTCTTGTCTGATGGCTCTGGCTAAAACTTCCAGAACTATGTTAAATAGCAGTGGTGAGAGTGGGCATCCCTGCCTGGTGCCAGATTTCAGTGGAAATGCTTCCAACTTTTCCCCATTCAATAGGATGCTGGCTGTGGGTTTTTTATAAATTGCTTTGATTATATTGAGGAATGTTCCTTCTATACCCAATTTGCTTAGAGTTTTCATCATGAAAGGGTGTTGAATTTTATCAAATGCTTTCTCTGCATCAATTGAGATAATCATATGGTTTTTCTTTTGCAGTCTGTTAATGTGGTGAATCACATTGATTGATTTGCGAATGTTGAACCATCCCTGCATACCAGGGATGAATCCCACTTGGTCTGGGTGGATGATTTTCCTGATGTGTTGTTGTACTCTATCGGCCAGAATTTTATTGAGGATTTTTGCGTCTATGTTCATCAGGGATATTGGTCTGTAATTTTCTTTCAGTGCTGCATCTTTCTCTGGCTTAGGGATTAAGGTGATGCTGGCTTCATAGAAAGAATTTGGGAGGATTCCCTCTTTTTCGATTGTTCTGAATAGTTTGAGAAGAATTGTAGTTAGTTCTTCTTTAAATGTCTGGTAGAATTCAGCAGTGAATCCATCTGGTCCTGGGCTTTTCTTTGTTGGGAGGGCCTTTATTACTGTTTCAATTTCTGTTTCAGTTATGGGTCTATTTAGGTTTTCGATGTCTTCCTGGTTCAATTTAGGTAGATTGCATGTGTCCAGGAATCTATCCATTTCTGATAGGTTTCCCTGTTTGCTGGCATACAGGTCCTTGTAGTAATTTCTGATGATTCTTTTTATTTCTGTGGTGTCTGTTGTTACGTTTCCTTTTTCATCTCTGATTTTATTGATTTGGGTCTTTTCTCTTCTTTTTTTAGTTAGTTGGGCCAATGGGGTGTCAATTTTGTTTATTTTTTCAAAAAACCAGCTTCTCGCTTGGCTGATTTTTTGTAATGTTTTTTTGGATTCAATCCTATTAATTTCTTCTCTGGTTTTAATTATTTCTCTTCTCCTACTAGATTTGGGTTTGGTTTGCTGCAGTTTTTCTAGGTCCTTGAGGTGCGCTGAAAGCTCATTTATTTGGTGCCTTTCCAATTTCTTGATATAGGCACCTATTGCTATAAATTTGCCTCTCAATACTGCTTTTGCTGTATCCCATAAGTTTTGATATGTTGTGTTGTTGTCTTCATTTACTTCCAGAAAGTTTTTGATTTCTCTTTTGATTTCTTGAATGACCCAGTGTTCATTCAGGAGCATGTTGTTCAGTCTCCATGTGTTTGCATACTTTCTGGGGTTTCCTGAGTTGCTAATTTCCAGCTTCATTCCGCTGTGGTCTGAGAAGCTGCATGGTATGATTCTAATTCTTTTAAATTTGCTGAGACTTGCTTTATGGCCTAGTATGTGATCAATCCTAGAGAAGGTTCCATGCGCTGCTGAGAAGAATGTGAAGTCTGTAGATGTAGGGTTGAAAGTTCTGTAGATATCTGTTAGATCCATTTGGGCAATAGTGTCAATTAAATCTGCTGTTTCCTTGTTGATCTTCTGTCCGGATGATCTGTCTATTTCTGAGAGTGGAGTATTGAAGTCCCCCAGTACTATTGTATTGGAATCTAAATCTCCCTTTAAGTCCCTTAACATATCTTTTAAATAGACCGGTGCCCTGTAATTAGGTGCATATACATTTATAATAGTTACATCTTCCTGTTGAATTGAACCCTTAATCATTATATAGTGTCCCTCTTTGTCTCTCTTAACAGTTTTTGTATTAAAGTTTATTTTGTCTGATATTAATATGGCTACACCTGCTTTTTTTTGGTTTCTGTTGGCATGGAATATCTTTTTCCAACCTTTCACTTTCAGTCTGCATGCCTCTTTGTTAGAGAGATGTGTTTCTTGTAGGCAACAAATAGTTGGGTTGTGTTCTGTGAGCCAGTCAGCCAAACGGTGTCTTTTAACTGAAGAATTCAGACCATTAATGTTCAATGTGACTATTGATACGTAGTGACTTTGCCCTGCCATTTTCCCGGAAATATTTTCTAGTATATGCTTTGAGCTTCCCATGCTCTTTTACTGGTAGGTGTTCTTCCTTTCCCTTCTTTCATATTGATGGCCGTGTTTCTGTGTTTCTGAGTGTAGCACATCTTTAAGTATCTTTTGCAGGGCCGGACGAGTGGCCACAAAGTCTTTCAATTTCTGTTTGCTATGAAAGGTCTTTATTTCACCTTCATTCTCAAATGAGAGCTTGGCAGGATATAATATTCTGGGCTGGCAATTTTTCTCTCTTAGCACTTGTGCTATGTCTCGCCATTCCCTCCTAGCCTGTAGTGTTTCTGATGAGAAGTCTGCTGTGAGTCTGATTGGAGATCCTCTGAGAGTAATCTGACGTTTCTCTCTTGCACATTTTAGGATCTTTTCTTTATGTTTCACTGTGGTAAATTTAATTACCACGTGTCGTGGTGAGGATCTCTTTTGGTCATGTTTATTGGGGGTTCTATGAGCTTCCTGTACTAGGATATCTCTGTCCTTCTCCAAACCTGGAAAGTTCTCTGCTAGTATCTCACTAAAAAGGCCTTCCAATCCTTTCTCTTTCTCCATGCCTTCAGGAACTCCTAGAACTCGAATGTTGGTTTTTTTAATAGTATCCTGTAGGTTCCCAACAATATTTTTTAGATTTCTAATTTCCTCTTCTTTTCTTTGGTTTGACTGTATGTTTTCCTGTGCTCTATCTTCTAAGTCCGATATTCTCTCTTCTGCTTCACCCATTCTGTTTTTAAGGCTTTCTAATGTGTTTGTCATTTGATCTATTGAGCTCTTCATTTCATTTTGATTTCTCTTCACTATAACACTTTCCTGTTCTACTAGTTTCTGAGTTTCATTTTGACTCTTCCTTAAAATTTCATTTTCACGAGAGAGATTTTCAATCTTGTCCATTAAGGATTTCTGTAGTTCAAGGATTTGCTTTTGAAAACTTCTAAATGTTCTTATCATAAATTTTTTGAAATCCGTATCTTGCATTTCTTCTATCTCATCATCTTCATAATCTTGGCTTTGGGTGTTTTGTTTATTTGGAGGCATCATAGTGTCATCGTTGATCTTGTTCCCTCTATTTCTGTGTTTGTTACTCGGCATAGTTAATTCTTCTTGCATCACTGTGCCTTTTTTTTTTTTTTTTTTTTTTTTTTTTTTTTTTATTGTGTCCGTGTTAAGTGGACTGCCTGCTGTTGGAGTAGCCTTGGAGGCTTGAGATGGGTGCGGCCTGAGAGCTCTGCCTGGTTCTTCCTGGTTAAGGGTGTGCAAAGGTGACACCCTCAGGTTATGTGTGGTAAATCTCTCTCTTTTTATTTATTTATGTATTTTATTTATTCAGGGGGTAAGTAACACCCGGTGGCACGGCCACGCAGAATTGATGGTATTTAGCTTCCAGTCTTTGGCTCCTCTGGACTCCCACTGGGTTGCCTAGGCTACTGAATTGTAGTGACTCAGTTCCTTAGCTCTCCCCCATTGATATGTAAATCCAGAGAGGAGGCCTGCTCTTTGTCTCTTGGGAATTCTTCAAGCCTTGCAGCCTTGTAACCTTTGCAAGGTTAGGGGGAAGAGAAACCCGGAAGCTTTTTTTCCCCTTCTTTCTGGTAGTGAGTTTGCTGCACTTTCCGGCCCCCCTCTAGATTCTGACCCCCGTTTCCCCACCAATGTCTCGGGTTATTGAGCTCACCTCCCCTTCCAGCGCCGATGTGTGGACTCGGTGCCCTGAGCGTCCCAAGTCTCCCCGCTGTTGTCTGTGTGGCATGCACTCCCCTTCGAGCACTCGACACAATTTTAAATTATATTAGATTAGTACCATTTGACCATTCACTTAGGTCTCAAATGAAATGTATAATTTCTTGCCTTAAATTTTAATTATGACAGGTAGCCCACAGATCCTTCGTTTGGGTAGCTGAGAACATTTGTTAGTTACAATGTATATTATAGTTAAATAAAACAGTATCTTGGAAAAATTCTGACAAATAGATTTCTCTCTGAAAAGTTTTGACTTTAGACACAGTACCTGAATGAGTGTGTGAAATCCTTTATTTATTTCACCACTATGGTTTTCTAGAGTGAGGCAAGGAGGAGATATTTTAAGTCTAATTTTATTATTTTTGTATGAGTCAAAGAAAAGTTATATGGAGAGCTTAAATGTTATGAAAAGATAAACTTTATGAAGCATACCTTATAAAAATGGATAAAAGTGATAAAATGAAGTGTACATAAATCTTGGGCTTTCTCTTTTTGATATTTTCTTGAATATAAGCATGTAAGAAGTAAAAACATGGACATGATGAAAAAACATAGATTAAAAATCTCCAAACTTTTTCTTCCCTTTCTATCACATATCTTTTTTACACACACACACATAAATAGGAAACTTAC
The DNA here is from genome assembly GCF_051225735.1 of Oryctolagus cuniculus. Classification (NCBI taxonomy): domain Eukaryota; kingdom Metazoa; phylum Chordata; class Mammalia; order Lagomorpha; family Leporidae; genus Oryctolagus; species Oryctolagus cuniculus. Next base: position 135,694,468 of record NC_142870.1, read on the forward strand.
GATGCAAGTGAAAGTGTTTGACAAAGATAATACCTGGTTTGTGATTTTTATTGGAATTTACATTAGTTAAGAGATCAGTCTTTGAATATAAATGAGGTCATTTAATTGTGCTTTTGCAAATTTTAAATGATTTTTTTTATTTGAGAGGCAGAGAGAGATCCCATCCACTGCTTCTCTCTTAAAATATTCTTGGCTGGATTGAAGTTGGGAGCCATGAACTTCATCCGAATCTCCCATATTGGTTGTAGAAACCTGACTACCTGAGCCATCACTGCTGTCTCCTGGAGTCTGGATTAGTAAGAAGCTGGAGTTAGGAGCAGGAGCTGGGTTTCGAATCAAGTACTGCAATATGGATGCTGGTGTTTTATCTGGCATCACAACTGCTAGGACAAATGCTCACCATGCATTTGTTATAAAATTTTAAAAACAAAACAAAAAAATGAAAAATAGAAATGTCTGTGTGTATCAATATTGCTGCAAATATAGTTTTGTAAAACTGTGTTTTATACCTTTGGCAAACCAATGGTTAAGAATGTTATACTACTATAGTTTTAATGATCTATGATTATTTTAAATTATATTGTATATGGGTGAAACGGTCACTTTTCCGTTCAATTATTGTTTATAATCATTGTCTATATTCCCACTAAATAGGATCTTTTTACTTTGTACTTGTTAAGCTGAAGTACTTGTTAGGTGAAGTAATAAGCCATTTTTACTGTAATGTAAACTTAAAAACACAAAAAGAAAAGGAAAAGGAAGAAGGATGAGAGGGAATGTAGGGAAGGGAGAGAGGAAAGGAATATAATCATGTTCTTGGAATTGTGTCTAGAAATCACACTGAATCTGTTAAAATCCAATTAGATTAATATAAAAATTAAAAATAAAAATGAAAAGTGAATAATAAAAATATAAATTTTATAATGTAAAAAACCAAAGTTGTTATAACTTAATTAGAAAACAAAGAATAAGCCGGCGCCGTGGCTCAATAGGCTAATCCTCCACCTTGCGGCGCCGGCACACCGGGTTCGAGTCCCGGTTGGGGCGCCGGATTCTGTCCCGGTTGCCCCTCTTCCAGGCCAGCTCTCTGCTATGGCCAGGGAGTGCAGTGGAGGATGGCCCAGGTGCTTGGGCCCTGCACCCCATGGGAGACCAGGAAAAAGCACCTGGCTCCTGGCTCCTGCCAGGATCAGCGCGGTGCGCCGGCTGCAGCGGCGGCCATTGGAGGGTGAACCAACGGCAAAAAGGAAGACCTTTCTCTCTCTGTCTCTCTCTCACTGTCCACTCTGCCTGTCAAAAAAAAAAAAAAAAAAAAAAAAAAAAAAAAAAGAAAACAAAGAATAAAGACAATGTGAAAATCATATTGGGGCAAATATAAAATTCCAATCTATTACTTAATTCTTAAATGTAGCAATATTTATTTCAACCAAACAACTTTTTTAAAATTATTTTTAAACATTTTATTTAAGGTATACAAATTTCATTTATTTAATTATATATATATATATATATATATATATTCAGGAACACTTTACACCATACCCTCCTTGCCCACGTTCCCACTCTTCTTCCTCCTCCCTCTCCTATTCCCACCCTTAATTTTTACTAAAATCTATTTTAAGTATACTTTATACTCATAAGATTAACCCTACACTAAGTAAAAGAGATCAACAAATAGTATGAAGAAAAATAATGTTCCTGAACAGTTGAGACAAGGGCTGTAAACAATCATTGAATCTCATGTCAATTTCACTCCTATACATTACATTTTAACTATCTTAGTTACCACACATCAGGGAAATCTATGGTATCTGTCATTTTGGGACTTTTTTTTTTTTTTTACTATTTTCCACTAGCCTAGAGCAGTATAAACTTATAAAATGCAATGGATAGGAATTAGAAGGTAGAAGAAGACAGAAAAGGAAAAAATTATTTACAATTCTTATATTTTTTGGCAATAGCATTATAACTGCTCAAAAAAAAAGTCCTCTAGTAAAGCACACAGTGAAAAATTTTGTCTACATAAAAAAAAGTTGTACATACAAAAGAAGTCTTTTGTGCACACACAAAAGAAGTCTTCACAAAGTTCATGGAAAGAAGAAATTAAATAATAAAATCAGGGCCAGCATTGTGGCATACCAGGTAAAGCCAACTTCTACAATGCTGGCATCCCAAGTTGGCAATGGTTCATGTTCCAATCCAGCTGGTTCTATTTCCAATCCAGCTCCCTGCTAATGCCTGGGAAAAACAATGGAAGATGGCCCAAGTGCTTGGGCTCCTGCTACCTATGTGGGAGAAGCTCCTGGCTTTTGGCTTCTGCTTGGCCCAGCCCCATTGTTGTCACCATCTGTGGAGCAAACCAGCAGACTGAGATATGCTCTCTCTCTATACCTCTCTCTGTCTCTCCCTCTCTCTCTGTAACTCTGATTTTCAAATAAATAAATAAATAATCTTTAAAAATGTTTTAGTGTGAAAAAAATTTGAAATCCATGTGTAGTTTTTCATTATATACATATTCCATGAATTTCTTGAAGACATAAGTGTGTCAGTGTAAATAATAGCTTTAGTTCATAACAGAGCTGATGGAGATGAACAAAAGCCTAAATTTAGAGTAGTGAAGGAATGCCAATGTCAGATCAAAGGGCATAGGGCTTGAAGATTGATAGTGTTCTGGGAAGAGGATAGATGAAAAATTCCTTGCAACTGAACCTCGTGGAAACTCACGAGAAACATTTGAAAGAAGTTCCAAGATTATACTTTCAAGGGGTAAATAAGGACCAAAGCAAAGTGAGCCTCTCTATATATACACTTTTGATCTTCAACCTTGAGTAGCACAGGAGTGAAGAAGGAGGAATATGTCTATTGTGAGATTCATTGGCCATAGTAATACAGTAGCTATTTGGGTTTATGTGTTAGTTTATGCAACCTTAATTTATACTACCACAATAGAAAAGTTAACTTAACATGAATCTGATGGCCCTCTGTACCAAGAAGGAACATATGCCTGTAATTAAAGAGGAAGAAATTGAGACCCAGGTAATTAACTTAACCAAAATCATGCATGAAAACTGGAAGCTTTTATAAATGAATAATATAGCCTCAAAATATAGAAGGGAAAATTTGAGAAAATTAGATGTTGGTCAATTCACTTTCATGTTTGACAAACTTTTTGAAAGTTTTAAAATATATCAAGCTTCATTATTATCATTGGTAAGTCCAGAGATAACAAATAATTAAGGATTTAATATTATTTTTTATCTATATAATAAATATTTGTGACTATTAGCAAAACAAAAAATAGTAAAATATAATTATATATCAATAGTGCCAATCATTGAGCAACAATGCTAAGAAGCTAATGTTAAAGAGAGAATAAATGTTTGCAGTAATTGATTATGTTATAAGTCTGAATTCAAGTCTCACAAAAAATCAAAGAATAGGTGCAGGGTTTCTTTATTTGTAGGTGTTATGGTTTTGCTAGTCAGAGGATTGATAAGAATTAAAAGAAACTAATGCAGGTACAGAATGGATATGCAATGTTAATTTTTTCCATCTATTGATAAAATTTTCTTTATGGACTTCTTGAACTATTTCATAGGGTATTTAAAACTTAAAAATGAAAACACTTTAAACTTGAGGATAGAGAATATAGACATTTCAATGTTTACACATGTATTACTTGTTCTTTATTCTTCCATATGAAAGCACAAGAATTTTTAAAACTGTATAGTAAATACATTGCCAAGTACCTGGCTTACATAGGCACACAAATCAATAGACCATTTGTGTAATGCAAAAAAAGTGGATATTTCTCAGTTTATAGTTACATCACTCTTAGGTTCCCCTCTTTGGAGAAACAGAACAGAAACTTTCTTTTCTATCTACTTATGCATATTTTTCTCTTCCACTACTTAAACATATTTATGTATTTTATTTGAAAGGGAGAGTGGCAAATATAGATAGAGAAAGAATGAGAGAGAGATATAGAGAGAGGGAGGAAGGGATAGAGGGAGGGAGGGAAAGAGAGAGAAAGAAAGAGAGAGACAGAATCTTTCATCTGTTGGTTTACTACCCAAATGGGTGCGATAGCTAGAGCAGTGCCAGGCTGAAGCCAGGTGACAGGAAGTCTCTCTGGATCTCAAAAGTGGGTAGCCAAGTACTTTATCCATCATCTGCTGTTTCCCAGGTATGCTAGCGCACAGCTTGATCAGAAGCAGAATAGCTGGGACTCAAACTGACACTCTGGTGTAGGATGAGGGCACTTTGTGGTGGCTTCACCACCTGTGTCACAACACTGTTCTCATAATGGGAAGCTTTTAAGCTCAAGATGACTTTAGAGTTGGATCTGTTTCCTTTATCTTCAAATTTTCAGGAAATATGAAAGAGGCTTTGGCTATATTTAGTTATCAAAGCCGTATGATTGGCAGACAAGCATCAAACATAATCTATCATTTTTGTGTCTGCAAATTGTTGCTTCTCTATCATAACTGGTTTAGCTGAAAGATATAAAAATTATGACTTCTATATTAAAATGAAAACAGAAAATAACTGAGCCATTCACAAAAAATAAATTAGACCTTCATCAAAACTCAAAGAAAGTAAATGACAATAAAATATAAAACTATTCACATAGGGTTTTCTGAAAATTAAAATAAAAGCTGAAGCTGTCCTTTTTTTTTAACTTTTATTTAATGAATATAAATTTCCAAAGTACGGCTTATGGATTACAATGGCTTCCCCCCCCATAACGTCCCTCCCACCCACAACCCTCCCCTTTCCCATTCCCTCTTCCCTTCCATTCACATGAGGATTCATTTCAATTCTATTTATATACAGAAGATCAGTTTAGCATACATTAAGTAAAGATTTCAACAGTTTGCTCCCACACAGAAACATAAAGTGAACAATAATAGATGATTTTTTAAATGATGATGAAATCAGATCAGACCTATTGTCATGTTTAATCCCAGTGAGAGTCAAGTTGGGAATTGCTAATTTCTTCTTCTTTTTTTTTTTTTTTAACAGAAGATCAGTTTAGTATACATTAAGTAAAGATTTCAACAGTTTGCACCCCCATAGAAACACAAAGTGAAATATACTGTTTGAGTACTCGTTATAGCATTAAGCCTCAATGTACAGCACATTAAGGACAGAGATCCTACATGAGGAGTAAGTGCACAGTGACTCCTGTTGTTGACTTTACCAATTGACACTCCTGTTTATGGCATCAGTAATCTCCCTATGCTCCAGTCATGAGTTTCCAAGGCTATGGAAGCCCCTTGAGTTCTCCGACTCTTATCTTGTTTAGACAAGGTCATAGTAAAAGTGGAGGTTCTCTCCTCCCTTCAGAGAAAGGTACCTCCTTCTTTGAAGACCTGTTCTTTCCACTGGGATCTCACTCACAGGGATCTTTCATTTAGGTTTGTTGTTGTTGTTGTTGTTGTTTTTTTTTTTTTTTTTTTTTTTTTTTTTTTTTTTTTGCCAGAGTGTCTTGGCTTTCCATGCCTGAAATACTCTCATGGGCTTTTCAGCCAGATCCGAATGCCTGTAGGGCTGATTCTGAGGCCAGAGTGCTGTTTAGGACATCCGCCATTCTATGAGTCTGCTGAGTATCTCGCTTCCCATGTTGGATCACTCTCCCCTTTATTTGTTCTATCGGTTAGTATTAGCAGGTACTAGACTTGTTTATGTGCTCCCTTTGACTCTTAGTCCTTTCATTATGATCCATTGTGAACTGAAATTGATCACTTGGACTAGTGATATGGCATTGGTACATGCCACCTTGATGGGATTAAATTGGAGTCCCCTGGTATGTTTCTAACTCTACCATTTGGGGCAAGTCAGCTTGAGCATGTCCCAAATTGTACATCTCTTCCCTCTCTTATCCCCACTCTTATGTTGAACAGGGATCACATTTCAGTTAAATTTCAACACTTAAGAATAACTGTGTATTAATTACAGAATTAAACCAGTTATATTAAGTAAAACAGATAAAAAAAAAACTACTAAGAGGGATAATGTATTAAGTTGTTCATTAACAGTCAGGGCTATGCTGATCAAGCCATGAAGCTGTCCTGTTTTAACAAGAACACAAATAAAAATGTGCCCGTAATTAGAAACTAGATTATGTACTTGTACTCAGTCTTTGAATTTATTTCCAGGCATTACAAACCTCATCTGGGAATAGTTTCCCAATTGTCTTTTGTTTACATGGAGAGCAGAAACTTTAGGGGTTAGCATTGACAAGGTTGATTATTCGAGTGACGTTGAAGGGAAGGAAAAGAAGGAGTCTGTAAAGCATGTCTGGCATGGGAAAGGTCCTAGAAAATGCACCGGCCACAGCATGCCAGCCGTAGCGGCCATTTGGAGGGTGAGCCAGCAGATAGGAAGACCTTTCTCTCTATCTCTCTCTCTCTCAGTGTCTAAACCTGCCTGTCAAAAAAAAAAAAAAATGGAGTGTTGATGTGCTCATAGAAGACAATTATCTTTCCAGCTACATACTGAGCTCTGTGTCAGCAGGAATCATCTGTTTTATTTACTGAACATTGCCTGAAACATTTTAGACATTTAATAAATATTTATGGAGTATATGAATGGATAGTTACTGATCTGTTTGGGCTTTTGGATTTTAAGGTTTTGGGGTTAACATGAACAGAATTCCTTACTAAAACTCTTCCATAGTATTACACTGGCATTCATTTTACATGGGATACTCTCCAGTCACTCTACAGTAAATCTTTCCTAAGCCAAAGGCACATGTGTTTGTTTACCACTTCTGGTTTGTGAAAATAGTTGGGAAGACAGATTTTTCTCTAGAGATTATTCTCTAGGGAAAGAAAAGGACAGCTTGTCCACATACTGACCTGTATCCAATTTGTTGAGGATAACTACATATGTGGGCTGTAACTGCACAGAGACATCATAATTCGCAACAGCAAAAGTTAGTAGTGGTTTGGAAAGAGGGCTTGATCAATGGAAACTGAGAAATTTCATTCTCTGCCATCTCACTGATTGGTGATTTTATCTTTGTACTATTGTGATATCAAAGCATATTTTATTATTTCTAAGAAGTAGAAATGATTTCAAACTTCGCATGCTACATAGAAAGTCATTCAAGCAGCTATTTTGTAAGCAAAGACAGATGCAGTATTTTGTGAGAAAGTAATTGAGAAATTTCATTTCCAAATTATGAGAAAATGATCTGCATATATTTCTTCTCCAAGGAAAGAAATGATGACTTCATTTATATCTTAACTTGTTCCAGAAAGGATTAAGACAACTTTGTAACAACTTTAGAAGGACCTTTTCCACCATGTCTTCAATATTAGCTGCTGGAAATGATTTATATCCTTTTTACCAATGCTCTCTCACTGCAGACTGTGGTCAGCATTATGGGTAAACTAAGTGAGCTTCTTAGAACAGCAGTCTGGAGTTCTAAGTGACCCTAGAGAGGGGACATAAAATTGAGTTGGTGGTCTGAGCAATAGTGTGTTGAATATGACTTTTTCATTTTATCTGGATAATACTATTTAGACTCTTACAAAGTATCTGGTAATTTGTATTTGAAATAAAAGAAGTGAAAGAAATACCAAATAGATTTAACAAATTCTGTGAGTCATGCAGTTGAAATGGGGACAGGCAAATGGAATGAACTATTTAAAGACATTACATGTGTCCATGGCCATAAAACTTATTTTGTCTGGCAAGTATGTCCATGTCTATTCATTCTGATAATCTGCTTTTTAAAGACTTATTTATTTGCAAGTCAGAGTTACAGAGAGTGAGGGAGGGAGAAAAAAGAGAGTGAAAGAGAGAAAGAGAGATCTTCCATCTGCTGGTTCACTCCCCAAATGGCCACAACAGCTAGGGCTGGGCCAGGCCAAAGTCCGGAGCTTCATCAGGGTCTCCCACATGGAGAGACCGAGCATTTGGGCTGTCTTCTGCTGCTTTCTCAGATACGTTAGTAAGGAGCTGGACTTGGGGTGGAGCAGACAAAACTCAAATTGATGCCCATATGTGATGCCAGTTTCACAGCCATTATCATTAGCTTTATCAGCTAAGCCACTGTGCTGGCCCCATTAAACTGTTTTTTTAAAAAATATATTACACATGTATCCTCCTGAAATTACTGAAAACAAAATTTTTCAAGCTAATTGAAATCAAGTTGTGACATTTTGCCTTTATATTCCTCTTTTTCTCTCTTTTCTCATCTCCTCTCCTCTCTGTCCTCTCATTTTTGTCTCCTTCCTTCTTTTTTCTCCCTCCCTTTCTTTTCTTTTCCTTTCTTTTATTTTATCATTTTCTTTCTTCCTTTCTTTGCCTCCTTTCCCCCTCTCTCCTTCCTTTCCTCCCTCCCTCCCTCCTTTCCTTCCTACCTTCCTCCCTCTCTCCCTCCCTCCCTTCCTTATTTCCTTTCCATTTTTCTTTCCTTGTTTTTTAGATGAGATGTTTTCCATTTTCATTATAGTTACAGTCTTAATGTTTCACTAAAAAAGAGCTCATTAGGTAAAAATTGAAAAGGACCTAGTTCAGTGGGAGTATAAGGAAGAGCTATAAACAATAATCAAATGAAAAGGTGACTCAGGTACAGTAATTTTAAATTAATCACAATATTTTGGAAGATGAATCTTACTGTGATATTCAGGATGGATTGAACCAAGTTGAGAATGGAGGTAGGCAGAATAAGGAGGATGTACCGGCGGTGATGTCAGTGAAATGCAAAAGTCTGATGACCTGTGTGGGGCAACAGTTAAATCAGACATAGAGCATAAGTGATGGGCATTCTGAGTGGCATAAAGAGAACTGATAGCATTTGCTGACAAATGGAAGTCACTGAAGGAGCACCAGCTCTTAGAGATGTGGTCTTGTGTCTTTTTTCATCTTGCCTGTTGTTTCCAAGGGCTTCTCAGAAATAATGCATAATATTGCGCATCATCTCTTTGATCTGTTAATGATTACCTAAAGTTATAGGCTCAGAGTAGTCATGGTAAATACAGTATCAACAATGCCACTTTGACTACATCTTGAAACCTCCTTTTGTTGGGAAAGATTCATCCTCACACACATGAGGAAAAATTATGGTGGAGCTGTGTTGGCTGTTGTTATTTTCACATGAAGACAAATACTTCGGGAAGTTTGTTTTTAGAAAAGAAAGATTCATGTAGACACATGTCTATTATATCCAGAGAACATCTGTTCCACTTTAGAAAATTAAAGACGGCAAGAACAAAGAGCTCAAACATCTCATTTCCCAAGAAACCAGGCATCTGACAAAGGCTGACTTTCGATTCCCAAGATGAATAATTTCACAGAATGTCAATTTTGAATTAAAACAAGTTACATTTGACTAAAATAGCAGATAAAAGGAAAAATCACACCAAACAAATGTTTTTGCACCCACTTCCCTACAGGTTTCTGTTTCATTGAAAAAACTTAAGTATTTGAAACAGACTGGAAACATTTAATATTAAGATGTGTGTCATTCTACTCAGTTCGACGAATTCTTTTGTGACATGACAAACTAATTGAGAATTATGCTAAATGTTCCTAATAGCAGCACCAGATATACCAAATATATACCTATGTTTTAGACAAGAATTAGATGGAAATAGTGAAGTTGAGTAATAGTAAATCTGGGTAACAGAATTTGTTTTATTGAAATACATATTGATGTTAGAAATAAATTTGGTCATTTTATTTATATTTGTCCTAAAATTAGTTCATTTTCCATTCTGTTGACTGTCACTTGATTTTGAACCCATTGAATACTTGTGCCAGGAAGGGTAACAGTTTTATTATAAGGATGCTGCAAATATGAAGCATGTAACATAGTCTGTGTACTAAAGAAATATTTGCAACATTGTATCAGAAATACAGACAAGCCAGGACATCTACATAATGACTGCTGTATGGACTCAGATCTTTGCTTCAGGTCATTCTGTTGGATTCTTGGAGCGCTACACTTCCATATTCATAGGCCTAATTGTTTTTCAAGATTTACTTAGTTACTTAGAGGCAATGTTACAAAGTGAGGGAGAGACAGAGAGGTCTTAAAGAGGTCTTCCATCCACTAGTTCACTCCCTAATGATTTCAATGACTGGAGCTGGGCCAAATTGAAGCCAGGAGCCACAAGCTTCCTCTGGGTCTCCCACATTGGTGCAGGAGCCCAAGCACTTGGAGCCATCCTCTGCTGCTTTCCAGGCCATCAACAGGGAGCTGGACTGGAAGTGGACCAGCCTGGACTTGAACCAGTACCCACATGGGATGCTGGCGCTTCAGGCATATGCTTAACCCACTACATAATGGTGTTGCCTCCTGGCCTAATTCTTTTTAATTAGGGCCGAAGGTTTTCTTTATATGGCTGGGATATGGATGAAAAGAGTGCCAGCTTACATTCTCCTTACAGATTCCAATTTGAAGGAAAAAGAGCACTTTCCCAGGTGCTCCAAAAAAAAAAAAAAAAAAAAAAAAAGTCCCAGGGAGTGTTTTTTGTGTGTTTTTTTTTTTTTTTTTTTTTTTTTTTTTTTTTTTTGACAGGCAGAGTGGACAGTGAGAGAGAGAGAGAGAGAGGGAGAAAGGTCTTCCTTTGCCGTTGGTTCACCCTCCAATGGCCGCCACGGCTGGCGTGCTGTGGCTGGCGTACCATGCTGATCCGATGGCAGGAGCCAGGTACTTATCCTAGTCTCCCATAGGGTACAGGGCCCAAGCACTTGGGCCATCTTCCACTGCACTCCTGGGCCACAGCAGAGAGCTGGCCTGGAAGAGGGGCAACCGGGACAGAATCTGGCGCCCCGACCGGAACTAGAACCCGGTGTGCCAGCACCGCAAGGCGGAGGATTAGCCTAGTGAGCCACGGCGCCGGCTCGGGAGTTTTCTGATTGGCTTATTTACTTTGTCATGGAACAATTATTGAAGTGAGCTGGGATTAAGAACAGGAGGTGGGAGGGTTGCAGACAACCTTGTCTTTCCAATAGAAATGGAGGAAGACAGTTATGTGAAGTGGAGTGTATCAGTCCATCTCCATGGCTTTAATAGACAACCTAAGGCTGGGTAGTTTGAAAAGAGGTTTATTTAGCTTACAATTTGGGAGGTTGAAAGCCCAAAAACCATGGTGCTGGCTCTGGTGAGGAGGGCTCAACTGCCTACTTCACATCATGGTGGTAGTAAGTGCAAGAGGGAACCATTGCTCCGTGAGACTGGAAGCGATCGTGATGTGAAGGAAGATGTCAAGCACTTTTTTAATAAAACTCTTCTCCTGAGAAGTAACTAGGGTCTCCAAAGAACCACACGAATTTTTTCCAAAGGCAGCACTATATGACCAACTTACTTCTTATGGGGAACTCACCTCTTAAAGTTCCACACCACCAAACTGAGCTCCACACTCCTCCCACAGGACAACATGGGTGACACACTGCAGCCATACCAGTGGGAATAATGTGAAAACCACGTGTGCACACTGAGTTTACAATTATTTCCCACTAGAAAAATGTTCTTAATTTGTGTATGCAGGAAAAGTTCCGTCTTCTTAATGTGTAAGCAAAGCATTCACAATGAATATTTTCACTCTCCTTCAATCTTTTTTGTTTGTTTTTCGTCTTTTTATGTTTCTCACACCTCACTGTCTAAAGATCCAGCCACAATGCTTGTTTTTGCTGTCTTCTGGATTTATGTTCACTAATTCCATTTTCCTGCAAAGCTTTATTTTATTTTCAAGATGCCTAATATAGTCTCATATTCCTGAAATATTCTTTAACTTCCTCAAGTAAAACCCACCCTGCCTTCTATTCTGTGGAGGACTTTGTATGTATGTATAAATCCCAAGGAAAAGTGGCTGGGATGAGCATAGCAGACATCTTTTTTTTTCATAGTCTGAGGGAGGTCAAAATCAAAGTTGTACACAGGAAATAAAAAACAGCAATTTGTCATTTCTTGATAAGCGTGTGTTACACAGCAAACTCCAGATGCCTGCAATTGTCTACATGTGTTTTTATGGGAGGCAGGATCATGAAATTGGGAAGAGCATGAGCTTTGATTCAGATTCCAATTGAACAACTCACTAGATGAAAAATTTAGCCCATAAAACTCTTGAAGTAACACTTTAAAGCAATTAGGTAAAGAGTATGTAAATAATACCACCTGTTTGACTGAATTATTGTGAGAAACAATGTTCGTTAAATCTCACTGTTTAATCGTGTTATTTAAATATTTCATATCCCTGTAGACATTTATGGCTGTTGGCTTTAAGAACAAATTCAAAAGGGTATGTTAGAATCTCTTCCTCTTTTAATTCTGTAAATTCTTGTTTCATAAGGAGTTGTATTATTAGGATCACATAATGTTAAAGAAGTCACATATTTTGTTTTCTTTGTCTGATTATAAGATTTTCTTTTTTGTTAGTTTCTTATCAGTCTTACTCAAAATAATATATCTAGATTGTGTTGATCGCATTCCTGCTTGTAATATTTATAAAATCTTTGGTTTGAAAATGATTTTGTTCATCTTATACCTTAAATCACCTCTGCAATTTTTGTTTATAATATTTTAAAATAAAGAAAAATAACATAAAACAAACACATGGAATATCCACACCATGGAGTGTTCAAATATAGATGTTGAAATAAAGATATTCATGTATCTAAAAGTACACAGAGTTATTGAAAAGTTTGAGAAGACTGAAAGATATTATAAAATATCAGAATCTGGAGACCTGAAAAATAAAATAGCTTAAATAAATACAGGTCAATAGCAGATTAGAAACATAAAGTAAAGCACCAGGATATCAATGAATACCAGTTGCAGAAGAAGACTTTGAAAAAAAGTTGGGAATGAAGTGAAAAGGACTAACAAAAAGAAAAATCCATGCTCCAGAAGTAGAAGCCATAACTCAGGTATCTGATTCTCTCCTACCCTTGAAGGCAGCCAAGGATAGTCCTTGAGTTCTTTAATGAAATCATGCAATGATTTCATTTGAAGTGGTTTTCAGTCTTTTCCTGGATTCGTCTGTTTCTTTGTATTCCCTTTTCCTAAGGATAGGCCTTTGATGGCTCAACTCAAAGTCTGTTTACCATGACTTTCTCCCACTATAGCCCATCTTCAAATGCAGTTTTCACCTTCCCAGCCTTGTGACCTGTTGCAAGCTCTGCTCTGGTTCTCAGTCACCTCAGCCATAATCCACAATGCCAGCCCTCATTAAGAAAGAACTGGTCCCCAAATATGAGTTCAACACTCCAGGCTACCTTTCCTTCATGTTAACTCTACAAATCTTTCTCTTACTTAGTCTTTGATGCACTCAAGCATGTTTAAAATGCTTTATTTTTCATATATCTAATTATTTTCCATCATAGTATCCAAAATTCCTGCCCTATGTTCTGAATATAGAGCCATCTCAGATTGAATTTTAACTCTAGTTGGAATAATTTCTCCAAAATAATTTTAAAGGATGTGCATTTATAAACACTATACATGAAACTGGTACATAGAGAATCTATATTAAAAAATACAGTTGGAGGAGGAATGGAGAGAGGATATTAAATGATAGAGTTGTCCTGTTGAATAGGTGGAATAACTTCTAATGTTATATATCCCAGTACTGTAACTATAACTTTTATATTCAAAATAGCTAGAGCAGGGGCCAGCTCAGTGGCTTAGTAGGCTAAGCCTCCACCTTTGGTGCCAACAATCCTTATGGGCACCAGCTCATGTCCAGGCTTCTCTTCTTCCAATTGAGGTCTCTGTTTATGGTGTGGAAAAGCAGTGGAAGACGGCCCAAGTGCTTGGGTCCCTGCACCCACATGGGGACCCAGAAGAAGCTCCTGGCTCCCGGCTTCTGATAGGCCCAGCTCCATCCATTGTTGCCATTTGGGGAGTGAACCAGCAGATGGAGGAACTTTCTGTCTTTCCTTTTCTCTGTCTGTAACTCTTCCTCTCAAATAAATAAATCAAATATATTTAAAAAGTAGCTATTAGAAGAGAGAATTTTGAATGCTCCCAAAACAAAGAAAAGAAAAATATTAGAGGTGATGGGTATCTAATCATGCTAATCTCAAATTGTATATTACATGCATTTACTGAAATGTCATACTCTACCCCATAAATATGTATTATTATGTGTTAGTTAAAATAAAAACTTAAGAAAATAAATAACCAAAGAAACCCTACAGCCTGTTCTTACTTTGACCTGGATTCCTAAGATTACTTTTGTTTTTCTTATTTAACTTATGTCCTTCCTTAAGCGTATGGGTTACATTTTCTCTTTTACAGATTTACTGAAAGTGAAAATAAAACGTCAGCTCTAACTTTGTTCCTTATAAGGGATATTTGAATGCTTTTAATCTAAATTACTTCAAGTTTTAACAGAAATACTTCATCAACTAAGGATAAAATATCCTGAATCACTGACATTTATACCAAAATTAGGAAAGGAAAATTAGAGATAATTTTCTATCAGTTAAGAATAGGAATATTCCGGCCGGCGCCGCGGCTCACTAGGCTAATCCTCCGCCTAGCGGCGCCGGCACACCGGGTTCTAGTCCCGGTCGGGGCGCCGGATTCTGTCCCGGTTGCCCCTCTTCCAGGCCAGCTCTCTGCTGTGGCCAGGGAGTGCAGTGGAGGATGGCCCAGGTGCTTGGGCCCTGCACCCCATGGGAGACCAGGAAAAGCACCTGGCTCCTGGCTCCTGCCATCGGATCAGCGCGGTGCGCCGGCCGCAGCGCGTCGGCCGCGGCGGCCATTGGAGGGTGAACCAACAGCAAAGGAAGACCTTTCTCTCTGTTTCTCTCTCTCTCACTGTCCACTCTGCCTGTCAAAAAAATAAAAAAAAAAAAAAAAGAATAGGAATATTCCATAGACTTTTCCCATTATCCTCTCCAGCTTGCTAAATGGGTCAGGCTTACAGTTCATGCAGAATAGTTTTGAAATTCAAATAGCTTCTATCTATTTACTTATGTTTCTATCTGCACTTCTGGTTGGACTTGACACAAGAAAAGTCTTGGACTGACTATTGCCTTAGGGAGAAAGAGGGAGTCAAATGTGTGGGCTTAAGTTTCCATTTGAAACCTAGAATTTTATTTCTGTTTAATTCAAATTTCTCAAGAAATGATTCACACTTGCAGTCAGTTGTTTCAGAAGCCCAATATTTTTGGAAGTTTGACATAACGACATAACTCTGAAGGTTAAAGTATGGAAAAGAAATTCATTTTGAAGATGAATACTTTCAAAGACATGAGAAAGATACTAAAACACTCAAGGAATGGTCTGAGTTGGCATTTTATATCTGTCTATGTTTATATTTATGTTAGTGATATAACTCTATACAGAAGATATATTGTTGATGGTTGAGAGAATGTCAGCAGTTTTGAATCAAGTCAATATTTTCTAAATGCAATGTTTCAAGATAGTAAACTTTCTATCTACCAAAAACTAAATTTAGGCAGGTATGGACTGTATTTTAAAATTACTAACAATAGATAAGTAACAACTTTGCATATATCAATATAGGTAATGTTACTAAAATGATTGCCTATTTTTTAGTATATTCTATTTTTCCTTTGTCCAAGTAGTTGTGTGGAATGTTAACTTCATCAATATTTTTTCTTATTGAAATGGAAGAGAGTGAGATAGAGAGAGAGAGGGAGAGAGACAAAGAGACAGAGAGAAAGAGGCAGTATCTTCCATCCTCTGGTTCACTCCCCAAATGTTCTCAAGAGCCAGGCCTGGACTGAGTTGAAACCGGGAATCTAAAACTCCATTCAGGTGTCGAATATGGGGGGTAGGGACCCAAATACTTGAACCACTATTTACTTCTTCTCAGGATGCTCATTAGTCAGATCCTGAATAGGAAACTGAGCCAGGACTCAAACCAGTCACTCCCATGTGGGACATAGTTGTCCACAGTGGCAACTTAAGCCATTCTGACAAATGCCCACCTTGTCCATTTATCTCTGGGAGTCTGAACAGCGTCTGATAAGTGATCACGTAAGGTCTTCCCTATGCTTTTACTCTGGTCTCCTAGACTACTAAACAGAAACTATTCTCCATCATTGGACTTTCTTTTCCCTCTATGAACTATCCTCTTTATGTAGATTTCAGTTCCTTGGAAATTTCTAAACACAAAAAATTTGAGGGCACACATGGAATTACATTCTTTTATATTATCACTTCATTGGAGCCAAGTAATTTTCATTGCAAAAACTGGAAAATGTTCTCTAATTCTGCAATTGACTTGGTTCAAAGCAACTGTACTTGCTCCTCAATATACATATCATGAAGTCCCAAACAAACACAGTTTTGTCATCTTTGTCTAGATGTCTCACGACTGCTTATTACTCAGAACTGAATTCATGAGATTAGGCTAGGGAACTCTCTCTGATCCTATTTTGTATCATCCTTGACTCTGCCTCATTGACGTGTGTATAGCAAGAACAAAAGCAAATCTACAAAACAAACAAAAACACCACACAAAACTGACGCCTAGAAAGCTCTGTTATTTCTGTCTATATATAAAAAGAGACATCTGGATGTATTAGTCAGCTTTTCATCACTATTTCAAGTATCTGAGAAATACTACTTATGAAGGAAAGGTGTTTGTTTCTTCTCATGGTTCTGTGTTTCACAGACCATGATTGCTCAGGGACCACAGGTTCAGTAACCTGGGAAGATTGGAAGTAGCAATGTTAAAATGTGTACACAAGAAGACAAAGCAAGGAGCAGAGAGAGTGGCTGGGCCCAAATTAGCTTTTGCAACCAACCATCTCCCATGATGTACCTTCCAAAGACATGTCTCCAATAACCTAAGAACGTCCCCGAAGGCCTACTTTCTAGACACTATAACTGTATTAAATTTCTACCCTTTCAGCATCATCCAATGGACTTTGGAATTTAACTGCCCACATAAGTTGGAAAGTCATATCCTATTCAAACTGCAGCACTAGACTAACACCAGGGGGCTCCAATTCAATAGTTCATCAATCAGATGCAGCCAAATTTGGCCTTAGATTTGAACATTTACATAACTTAAAAATTTCCTTATACATTTAATTTATCTTCAAAGCAGGAAAATAAACCATAAGTTTATACCTTTGTCAGTAATAACAATTAATTTGCTGAAAAGTAAATATTAGTAAATATTGTGCTACTAGGAGTGTGAAATATGATTGTCTGAAAAGAACTTGCATTTAGGAGTCAAAACAGTGGGTATGGCCCAGCCTGATTACTAATGGGTGGTATGAGTCTTAACACCATTTACTCAATGTATTTGAATCTTAGTTTCTTCCAATAAAAATATGAGTATTGAGTCAGATGACTTCCTTGATAAAAACATTAAGTAAATTGAGTATAGAAGAAAAATATATTAACACAACTAAGGCAATATATGACAAACTCACAACCAGCCAGCATTATATTGAATGGGGAAACATTGGAAACATATCCACTAAGATTCAGAATCAGACAAGAATGCTCACTTTCATCATCATTATAAATATAATTATTATCATTATCAACCATCATCATTGTCAATATAATTCTGGAATGGGAAAGGGAAAGGTGGGGGTCAAATTATTCCTGTTTTTAGATGGCATGATCCTATACATATAGGGGAACCAAAAGACTCCGCTAAAAGACTATTGGAACTTGTAAGAGAGTTTGGCAAAGATGTAGGTTATAAAATCAACACACAGAAATCAATAGCATTTGTAAACAAAAACAATTTTCTGACTGAGAAAGAACTTGGAAGATTAGTGTCATTCACAATATCTACAAGAAATTAAATACTGGGAATAAACTTCACCAAGGAAGTCAAATATCTCTACTATGAAAATTACAAAACATTAAAGAAATAAATAGAAGACTACACACATCCAAAAAATGGAAAAATCTTCCAAGTTGATGGATTGGAATAATTAAAATCATCAAAAATCATCAAAAATGCTACCCAACACAACTTACAGATTCAAAGTGATCCCAATCAAAATACCAAGGACATTCTTCTTGTATCTAGAAAAAGCAATGCAAAAGTTCGTATGGAAACACAAGAGACCCTTAATAGCTATAGCAACAAAAACAAATTCAGAGGCGTTGCAATAACAGGTTGTAAGATGTTACCAAAGGGGAATTATAATCAATACAGACTGATACTGGCACAAAAATAGACACAAAGACAAATGGAACAGAACAGAAACTCCAGAAATTAATCCACCCAGCTACAATCATCTAATCTTTGACAAACTCCCTGGAGAAAGGAGTTTCTTCACAAATTGGATCTCTGCATGAAGACATATAAAACAAGATTGCTATCTTATACCATTTACAAAATATCAACTCAGAATGGATCAGGGATTTTTATCTACAACTTGATACCATCAAATTCTTAGAGGAAAACATTGGGAAAGTCAGCAAGAGATTGGCATGGGGAATGACATCTTAAATAAGAACCCAGAAACACAGGCAATAAAAACAAAAAGACAAATAGAATCACATCAAGCTAGGAAGCTTATGCACAGGAAAGGAAACACTCAACAAAGTGAAGAGGCAACTGAAAGACTTGGAGAAAATATTTGCAAACTATGCAACTGATAAAGGATTAACATCCAGTACAGATAAATAGCTCACGACACTCAATAACAATGAATTAAGCAATCCAGTTAAGAAATGGGCAAAGTACATGAACCGACATTTTCCAAAGAATGAAATCCAAATGGCCAACAGACACATGAAAAAAATATTCAGGATCACTAGCCATCAGGGAAATGCAAATCAAAACCACAATGAGGTTTCACCTCACCCCAGGTAGCATGACTATCATCTGAAAATCAAAAAAATAATAAATGCTGGTGAGAATGTGGGGGAAAAGGTACCATAATATACTGTTGGTGAGAATGTAAACTAGTACAACCATTATGGAAGACAGTATGGAGATTCCTCAAAAATCTGAAAATAGTTCTACCAAGTGATCCAGCCATCCCACTCCTAGGAATTTACCAAAAGCTATTAAATCTGCATATCACAGTGTTATTTGTGCCCCTATGTCTATAGGAGCTCAATTCACAATAACTAAGATGTGGAATCAAAGCAGATGTACATAAACTGATGATTGGATAAAGAAAATTTGATATATATATATACACAATGAAATACTACTCTGCTATAAAAAGAATTAAATTTTGTCTTTTGCAACAAAATAGATGCAACAGGACACCAGTATGCTTACTGAAATAATGCAGGCCGCAAAAGACAAATATGTTTTTTCAATACATGGTGGTTAATATAGATTACAAAATATGTCTAAGAATGAAACTAATATCTTCTGAATTGTTTATTGTTCATAGCCCTTTTCTATATTTTAGTGGAATAGTATTTTTCTAATTTTTACTTGTTGAAGATGATGGTTAATGGTGCATTATTTCTGTGAATAAAATAAATTGAAATTATATTATTGCAAAAATTCAAGGAAGAAAGACAGGAAGGAGGAGGATTAATGGAGAGAGAAAGAAAGGGAGAGTGGGATGAATCATTTTATAAAATACATTGAATCTCTTCTCTTTATGTTAATAAAATTTTTAAAAATTTCAGGATACTGCATTTTAAAAAGTATCTACTCTTTAGGGATAGTCCTATTACTTTTTTTGGGTGGCCTATTCATGTTTTTAGACTTGCTTTCTTTTGTCTGAAATTTTGCCTTATATTAGTTAAGCCTTCTTTTCTTTACTTTCTCTCCTGAAACTAGAGAAAATGTACCCAAGAACTTATAATATATGTATACATATTATGCATGCTTACAAAAAAAAAAAAAGAAAACTTCACCTAAGTGGAGAATTCAAAAACTGACATTTTTGTAGCATAGGAATTTGGGAATGAGTGAGGTAAGAAGTCATCTAATCTTATATCATTACTAAGGGATAAAAGTCAGAGTTTTATTGAGCCCCAAAACTAAATTGAAAGTTAAAATTAAAGGAGCTAAAGTTAAAAATAAAAGGATCTAAAATTAAATTTCTAGAGTATATTTTTGCTATTACCTTATATATTTTTATGAGTTCTGTGAAACTGGGTACTGTGGAAAACAGTGAGAAAAACATAACTTAGCAAATTATCTTTCTATATGCATAATGAAAAGGTAATGCCTTCAGAGAGGCAATGATCTTTTAACCCAACTTATCTACTTCACTAAGATATTTTCCAAGTGAACAAACAGATTTGGTGTTGTAAATCCAGGCATATATCCCCCCTTTCCTCACATGCCTTCCCATCCTTCTCTCTTCCTTCTTCTCTTTCTCCTTTTTCCCTCTTATTTTTGGTCCTAATATAATTAAGTGACAGGTTTATATAATAGAAATAATCTCAGTAATATAATACTCTCAGTGCAGTTTTGACACTGGACCAAGTTATCAAGGGACCAGGTGGTGTTCATATGCTTGTTTTCTGCTATTTTGATGCTGCTTTGTAATCTATTTGCTTTAACTCTTTAGCCTTTTCTCTCATCCAAAAGGAATTATTTTTATTTTATTTTATTATGGGTAGTGTTAGAGAAAAAACATCAAGTTGACAGCAGCATAATTTGTTGAACTATTACATACTAAATTGTTATATAAAACTTGAATAGGTGATAGTACTTTTTCCCCAAAGTTTCTTGGAAATAATAATTTAAATTTAACATTGAAAGTCTTCTTTTAAAGATTAGATTTAGAGTGAAGTTGGTGAACTTGGCTTATAGAGTAGATTGTAGAAATGTTTGATTTAAAATGCTACTTGTACAGATTTAATCAGTTCTTATAAAGCCATTTTTCATGCTTTCCTACCACACATTTCATGCTTCTATTTTGTGTGCAAAAAGTTAGATTGCTTACAAGTATTTAAATTCCCCAAAATGTTTGTTTTTTGGGTTCTTTTTAGATTTTAACATGGTTTGCTATATTCTAGAATATACTATGAATAGTAATCACTGAATTTCCACTATGAATTTAGGGCTGCCCACTTTTTCTGGGCTCATGGCTCAGTCCCCATTTTTTGCTGGAATTTTATGAAGTCAGTTATTTTTGCTTCCCCCTGCTGTCTGTTAAAGTAATTCCTTATTTCATGGTTTTCCTACTCCACCCTTCATTCTCTCCAAGGAAAGTACCATGCTGGGGAAATGTTTTACTTATTCAGTGGTAAATCACTGGAGTAGCACTCACTTGGTAATTTCATGTGACCCCTTTCCATAGTTACATGCTTTGTTTCTTGACACAATCTTACTTGATCATTCTATTAGTGAGTTAGAAGGACCTTTCTTGGTTACAAGTGTCAAAAATCATTCTGAAAACTGGCTTACATCAAAAAGGGTATTTATTAGCTAATGTAATTGACCACAGAATTATACTCAGGCACAGACATTTCAAGACATTCAAAAATCTGCTGGGACTGGCATTATGGCAGAACTGGTAAAGCAGCCACCTTCGATGCCATCATCTCATATGGGTGTCTGTTTGAGTCCTGGCTGCTACACTTCCTATCTTTCTCCCTGCTAACGGGCTGGTAAAACACTGAAAAATGGCCCCGTTGTTTGGACCCCTGTTAGTTGACATGATATGAGTCATGGATAAAGTTTCTGCTCCTGATTTTGGCCCAACCCTGGCTCTATTGACCATCTTGGGAGTGAATGAAAGATCAGTGAATGGAAGACTCTCTCTCTCTCTCTCTCTCCTTCCCCCCATATGTCTCTGACTATCGAATAAATAAATAAGTAAATAAATAAATAAATAAATCTTTCATTTAAAAATCTGATACCTGATTGCTATTTCTTTCCATGTCTCAGTTCCACTTTTCTCTGGGTTGTCTTCCTTCTCAGGCAGTTCTGTTGGTGACCCCAAGTATCTCTCATCTTACAGTTTCACAGCCAAGAAGACCTAGCAGAATGAAATATTAGCTAGTCAACCCTTCCAACAGATTTCTCTGTATTATGTCGTACTGGCCTTGCTTGTCTCTGGGGTTCGCTGCTGACCAGGGGTTGTACTACATTAATTTCTCGTCAGGATCCAGTACCCACATCTGGAGTCTGGTGGATGAGGTGAACCCCATACTGTTGGTCTCAGACACTATGAGTATGAAAAGGGTAATTTTCTAAAAAAAAAAAAAAAAAAAACAAAAAAAACCAAAAAACTTAGCTATTGATATTAGAAAGAGGCATGCATATATTGATCCTTAAGAAAGTGTGCAATCTTACATTATGCTGATACCCTCATTTCTAATATATTCCTCTTCTGTAAATTTTTTGAATATTCCAACTCATCTTTAATCTTAAGTCTCACCATTTCTAAAACATTTTCATCATTCAACGAAGTCCAGGCTGTTTATTTTGCCTTTGACTTCCCAATGACTTTATTGTTTACAGTGCTTCCAATTTTTTTATTTGTATATTTTTATGCATATATTTGTTATATATATATTTGTATATTTTTATGCATATATCTGTTAGTCTCCTAAACTTCAATCTGTTAGTTATATGATGAATATCAATCCTTTGAAAAAGGCAATTCATGAAAACAAAAAACTAATCTGAATTCACTGAAGGAGTCATATGAGATTGAATATTATTAACTTTAAGAGAATCTGCATACAAGTGTAATTCAAAATGTTCTTAGAAAATGGAATTAAAATAAGTTTATTTTGGTGAAAAAAAATGGAAACACACGCAGATTTTTCATAACACACATTTCTATGAACTTTTGGAAGACTACGTGTATGTTTTGAATATAGAAAATACTAGCCGACGCCGTGGCTCACTAGGCTAATCCTCCGCCTGCGGAGCCCTCACACCGGGTTCTAGTCCCCGTTGGGGTGCTGGATTCTGTCCTGGTTACCCCTCTTCCAGTCCAGCTCTCTGCTGTGGCCCAGGAGTGCAGTGGAGGATGGCCCAGGTCTTTGGGCCCTGCAACCGCATGGGAGACCAGGAGAAGCACCTGGCTCCTGCCATCGGATCAGCACGGTGTGCGCTGGCCGCAGCGGCCATTGGAGGGTGAACCAACGGTAAAGGAAGACCTTTCTCTTTGTCTCTCTCTCTCTCACTGTCCACTCTGCCTGTCAAAAAAAATTTTAAAAAAATGAAAATAGAATATACTACCTTTGTAATCACGTGGGCTGTGTGTTCTGTGTCAAGTACTACACTAAATAATTAATTTATATGTATCATATTTAATTGATCAAACAAATCAATGATGTAGATATTATTTCATGGATGAGTAAATTGAGTCAAAGATGATTCCAGAAGTCAATCAGGACACATATCCAGCACAAGATTTTAGCCTAAGTGTTCCTACTCTAGGGTTTGTAATGATAACTGCTGAAACTACATGATTGCTCTGTGCACAATGTGAAGGCACCTAGGTAGTTTATTCAATAATTATTTCAAAATATCTGCAGATGTTACTATAATTTTTATAGGAATACATCATTTTAAATATGTAATTCTATAGATACATTTATTAAGTTGCATTTTTAATCTCTTGATGGTTGATAAAATTATGAGCAATTGGGGAAGAGACTATGGAATTTTTCTGTCTTCATTTTTTTTTAATTTTTATTTATTTATTTGAAAATCAAGAGTTAACAGAGAGAGGAGAGGCAGAGAGAGAGAGAGAGAGAGAGAGAGCTCTTCCATCCGATGGTTTACTCCACAATTGGCTGCAGCGGCCGGAGCTGTGCCCATCCGAAGCCAAGAGCAAAGAGTTTCTTTCGGGTCTCCTACATGGGTGCAGGGGCCTAAGGATCTGGGCCCTCTTCTACTGCTTCCCCAGGCCAAAGCAGAGAGCTGGACAGGAAGTGGAGCAGCTGGAACTAGAAACGGCACCCATATGGGATGCCGGCGCTTCAGGCCAGGGCGTTAACCCGCTGCGCCACAGAGCTGGCCCCTACCTTCATTAGTTTTTAATAAAAGTAGGTAAAATAACAATTGCATGATCTTTTTTTTAATTTTATATAAACTGTAATTCTTTTCAATTCACTCAACACCTTGCAATAAGTCTTTTTGTAAGACATTGATAATCCTATTTATTTTTACAGAATAGGCTAAGGAAACATTTTAAGTGTAATGTTTCTGATCACATGATAGGTTGTGGAGTTGGGGCATAATCCCTCCTTGTCTGATTCAAATTCTAATGTTTTGAAAAATGACAAATTCACTAGATATTATTTAAAGTCCTAGCATTTGTGAAAAATTATATTCCAAACCAAATCTATTTAAATAATTAATAAGCATGATTAATAAACTGTATACATGATATACAATGCATATAACTTAAATGTATATTATATATATATATTCTGATTTGAGGGCTTCTCTCTTCACACACATATAAACAGTCATGTATCATGTAACAGCTTAATGACTCAGCCATGTTCTAGGGAATATGTTGTTAGGCAGTTTTATCATTGTGTGAGCAACATAGATTGCACTCAAACCAAGATAGCTACAATGTTACTAAGTAATATAATCATAATGAAACCACCATCATAGTCAATCAATTGTTAAATGAAATGTCATTATGTGGCATATATATAGATATATATATATTTATACACACATATATGTGTGTATATGTATATATATATATATATATATATGAATGATTCAGGATAATGCAATTTTTCTATGAATTTTTGAAGTCCCCACCTCCCCAAAACACATGTTGGAAAGCAAATTATAGGAGCACAGGCACTTGAACTTGCAGACAGTTTAGTGGCAAGTCCAGTGAACTAATATCTGCTAGTTTCATTTAACTACTTCTAGCAATATTTCAGAGTCCTAAGATATATTATTTACTTTCTCATTCTTTTATACTGGTTGGGACAAATTGAAAAATTGACCCAAGAAGTCAAATGAAGCAAATTATAGTATTAGCTTTGTTATTGGGTTGTAGTATGATAGGGAACCAGTAGAACAAAACTGGGCTTTTTTTTTTCTTTTAAGGGAACAAGCCCATACAGTGGGGTTGACTGACCTCCTCACTGGGTGCCAGACAGGAGGGAAAAACAGTGCACAGACCTTGATGGATCTGCTGTGCATTTTGTTTGCTGATGCTACAGGGGCTACAAAAGTGAATTCTACTGTGCTTTAGTTCCAGAAGGCCACAAACAAGAGAGAAGCTCACTATAGACAGCACTGCTTCTACAGAGTTCACTGATAACATGAGCCAATCATTACTCATTCCCTTGGAGGAGAATCAGCTAACAAGTTGGCAATAGCAGACACTTCTTCCTAAGAAATGTGGAATTATTTGGAAAAAGTTCTTTTTCAGGACACAGTGGGAATAAAGGAAGAAGTTGCAGGTACTCTATCTGCAATGTTGCGTTCCATCAGATTATTTTCACACAGACTCCAGTACCCACTTGGGCTAGTTTTCATATCACATTTTTCAGCCATGCTCTTCAAAAATGCTTGCTAGAGATTGTACAGATGATCTGTGACAAGAAAGATAACACAGACAATACAACACTAGCAAAATAAAAATAAATATAAAATTCTTACCTTTTTGAAATTTCTGGGTACAAATTAAAGCCCACCAATGTAGCACTTGAATTATAGTCAAAATATTAAATATCCATAGCCTTTGCAGCACTCCTGCATTGATATTCTTATATAATATGATTAAACTCAACAATATCAGCCTGAGATCTTGAGGCTATCTCTTTATATGTCTGTAAAAATACTTACATGTCTGATGAGCAGGATCAAATTTGTTCTCTGTGTAGCCAGCAGCAAGTAGACCTTTTGATCTCAAAGTTTCTAAGTAATTCGTTTATTATCTGTTCATCCCTGAGTGGCTGATTGCTTACAACTTGAAGCAAGGCATCTCTGATATCTTTATACTTATAAGAGACTCATTCTCTTCTTTACCACCCTCAGGAATTTCTATAATCCCTCTTTCCTCTTTAAGTAAGGAAGCAATCTAAATTAAATCAGATAAAGAATTTAAAAAATATACAAGGTCTACATTTCACTTTAGACTAATTAAATCAGAATGATGAGAATGGGACAATAATTCATCTTTTAACACATCTTTGTGGTCTCTAAATGTAGCCTATCCGTTCTTTCTTGGCCAATTTACAATGGAGTCCCAAGCAGCATGAACCAAATTCACCTGTGTCTCAACACTGCTGCACATTCAGAATCAGAGGACCTGTAAGAACTTCCAGATACCAGAACACTGTAGACACATGGGCAGGAATTGTTCTCATAGGTCAGGTCACAGTTTTCAACCTAGTAATCTTAGTTTTAATTTTAAATTGTTTCCAAAATTAATAACTTGCATTTGTTTGAATTGCATTTCCTGTTTGAACATCAGGATTCTTTAATGCACTTCCCACCATTGCACACCTTTTTTTAAAAGACTTATTTATTAGGAGAAGAAGAAAGAGGAGGAGGAGGGGGAGGAGGAGGAAGAGAAAGAAGGAGAAGATGAGAGAGAGAGCGAGAGAGCGTGAGAGAGAGAGAGACAGAGGAAAGCAACAGAGGTCTTTTTTTTTTTTAAACTTTTATTTAATGCATATAAATTTCCAAAGTACGACTTATGGATTACAATGGCTTCCCCCCCATACCGTCCCTCCCACCCACACCCTCCCCTTTCCCACTCCCTCTCCCCTTCCATTCACATCAAGATTCATTTTCGATTATCTTAATATACAGAAGATCAGCTTAGTATACATTAAGTATGGATTTCAACAGTTTGCTCCCACACAGAAACATAAAGTGAAAAATAATAGATGATTTTTTTTAAATGATGATGAAATCAGAGCAGACCTATTGTCATGTTTAATCCCAGTGAGAGTCAAGTTGGGAATTGATTTTTTTTTTTTTTTTTTTTTACAGAGGATCAGTTTAGTATGCATTAAGTAAGGATTTCAACAGTTTGCACCCCCATAGAAACACAAAGTGAAATATATTGTTTGAGTACTCGTTATAGCATTAAATCTCAATGTACAGCACATTAAGGATAGAGATCCTACATGAGGAGTAAGTGCACAGTGACTCCTGTTGTTGACTTTACCAATTGACACTCCTGTCTATGGCATCAGTAATCTCCCTGTGCTCCAGTCATGAGTTTCCAAGGCTATGGAAGCCCTCTGAGTTCTCCGACTCTTATCTTGTTTAGACAAGGTCATAGTCAAAGTGGAAGTTCTCTCCTCCCTTCAGAGAAAGGTACCTCCTTCTTTGATGACCTGTTCTTTCCACTGGGATCTCACTCGCAGAGATCTTTTGCCAGAGTGTCTTGGCTTTCCATGCCTGAAATACTCTCATGAGCTTTTCAGCCAGCTCCGAATGCCTTTAGGGCTGATTCTGAGGCCAGAGTGCTATTTAGGACATCTGCCATTCTATGAGTCTGCTGAGTATCTCACTTCCCATGTTGGATCACTCTCCCCTTTATTTATTCCATCGGTTAGCGTTAGCAGGTACTAGACTTGTCTATGTGCTCCCTTTGACTCCCAGTCCCTCCAACATGACCAACTGTGAACTGAAACTGATCACCTGGAACAGTGAGATGGCATTGGTACATGCCACCTCGATGGGATTGAATTGGAATCCCCTGGTATGCTTCCAACTCCACCACTTGGGGCAAGTCAGCCTGAGCATGTCCCAAATTATACATCTCTTCCCTCTCCCATTCCCACCACCATGTTCAACAAGGATCACATTTCAGTTAATTTTTAACACTTAAGAATAACTGTGTATCAATTACAGATCTAAACCAGTCATATTAAGTAGAACAGATAAAAAAACTACTAAGAGGGATAATGTATTAAGTTATTCATTAACAGTCAGGGCTATGCTGATCAAGCCACCGTTTCCCATAGTGTCCACCTCACTCCAACAGGTTTCCCTCTTGGTGTTCAGTCAGTCGTCACCGATCAGGGAGAACATATGGTATTTATCCATTGTTTCACTCTTCAGATGGCTGCAATGGCCAGGGTTCAGCTAAGCTGAAACCAGGAGCCAGGAGCTTCTTCCAGGTCTCCTACACTGGTGGCAGGGACTCAAGCACTTGAGTCACCTTCTACTGCTTTTCCCCAGGCACATGAACTGGGAGCCGGATCCAAAGTAGAGCAGCCAGGACATGAACTGGTGCCTATATGGATGCCTGTGTTGTAGAAGGCAGCTTTACCTGCTATGCCACAGAACTGGCCCCCATTACACTTTTTTAAAAAAGATTAATTAATTGATTTGCTTGACAGGCAGAGTGATAGAAAAATGCAGAGACGCACACACAGAGAGACAGAGATCTTCCATCCATTGGCTCATTCCTCCAAAATGCCACAATATTTGAGGCTGGTCTGGGCCAAAACCAGGAGCCCACAATTTCATTCAGGTCTCTCACATGTGTGGCCAGGGCACAAGTACTTGAACCATCATCCACTGCTTTCCTAGACATGTTAGCAGGACCTAGGTCAGAAATAAAGGAACTGGGACTGTAACTAGTTCTCTGATATGAGATGTGGGCATTGCAAGCCATGACTTAAACTGTTGTGCCACAATTCTGGCCCCCATCAATACATTATTGCACGGTTCATGGTGCTAGGCACTCTGTCTAGGCCCATAGCATCCCAAAGGTTTGAGGACAGTACCTATTCCCTATGACACTCATGCTTACTACATGAATGCTATCATGTTCATTTTACATACTTCTGCCTCTCCATTCTGGGAATTTTGATAGTGTCACTACTAGAGCCTGGTAAGAAGGTTAAGTGTGTGTGTGTGTGTGTGTGTGTGTGTGCGGGGGGGGGGGGTGTCAATGATTGCTTTTTGAATCCTGTATGATGCAGTTTGATAGATTTGTTAGGTTTCCTGCAGGTCAGCACTTACAGGTCACAGACCATGATGTAGTACCATCTACTCTCTGAAACTACTGATGCTCTGTTATAATCTATGTTCCAGTGTTTGTGTTTGGTAACCCAGTAACCCTCTGTAACAATACTTACATGCCTGATGAGCAGGATCAAATTTGTTCTCTGTGTAGCTGGCAGCAAGTAGACCTTTTGATCTCAAAAAGTTTCTAAGTAAACAGAAGCAGATAGTGAATGCCAGAGCTCTTGATATTCCACAAACTGCTTTTGACATGATGAAGCTTAAAAGGACTCTCATCAGAGTGATACTAGCTTGTTAAGTATGTAATATAGTTCTAGACAACAGGTGAATTGTTAACTGTTCAGAAATTATCCAGGAGAAAGAAAACAGTATACCTTCCCTACTACTAGTAATAAATGACAAAATGACTATAATCCTCCTTCAGCTTTTTTTTTTTTACTTGAAAGACAGAGATGTGTGTGTGTGTGTGTGTGTGTATGGGGGGGAGGAGGGACAGGAGGGGGAGGAAGGTGGTGGGGAGGGGAGAGGAGGAAAGAGGAGATCATTCAAACCTGGTTTACTTCCCAAATGCCCACAATAGCTGAGGCTAGGTTCAGCTGAAATCAAGAGCACAGAACTCAGTCTAGATCTAATATGTGAATGGCAGGAACTCAAGTACTTGGGCCATCACTTGCTGACTTCTAGGGTGTGCATTAGCAGGATGGTCTACTTGGAAGCCATGCCAGGGCTCAAATCCAGACACTCTGATATGGGATGTGGTCACCCAAAATAGCATCTTAACTGCTTAGCCAAATTACCATCACTCCTTCAATCTTTCCTGAGGTCACAACTCTGCAATGTGAGTTTTCAGCTCCTTTCATCAATAGGTAATGTCTATTTATCTTCTACTCAAATTTGGGATGAGTATATGACTTGCTTGGGCCATAGAAATCATGTCATGCCAGTATTAATTCAAAGCCTTAAAGAAGCCCTGAAATTTTCAACTCACTTTCTATGACCCTGCCTCTTCCATGTGGACAACAGCAGGCTAACCTGCATGGATGAGATAACACCTCAACCAAATAATGCCAGTTCAGTTTTCCAAGCAAAGGGCAAAGACTGGAGAGGAGGCCCAGACAATATCAAAGCCACATCCTATAGCTGATGCCTAAGAAAAGGAGGTCAGGAAAGGTATGAGGAATTGCACAATTAAGCTGAGCCTACATTTATTTTTTCTTTTTCTTTTTATTTGACAGGTAGAGTTATAGACAGTGAGAGAGAGAGACAGAGAGAAAGGTGTTCCTTCCGTTGGTTCACTCCCTAAATGGCTGCAACGGCCTGAGCTGCGCTGATCCTCCTGCTCTCCCATGCGGGTGCAGGGGCCCAAGCACTTGGGCCATCCTCTACTGCCCTCTCAGGCCACAGCAGAGAGCTGGACTGGAAGAGGAGCAACTAGAACCCGGCGCCCATATGGGATGCCGGTGCGCAGGCAGAGGATTAACCAAGTGAGCCACAGTGCCAGCCCCCGAGCCTACATTTCTAGCTTAGGGCTTCATGGCTAAATTTATAGCTGTTGTTGTAAGCCAACTTTTAAGTGGATTGCTGTAGTTAATGTTGTTCTATTGTGGCATGCCCAATAGCAGGCTATGTTTAGGTATGTATCTGTTTTAGAATGTGTTTTGCTTTATACACAGGGTACTTTTGTCCTCTGATATTTACCTTGAAAATTTAATTTTTAAAAGATTTAATTTATTTATTTTAAAGACAGAGTTACAAAGACAGAGGGAGAAACATAGAGAGGGAAAGAGGGAGATAGTGACAGACAGATTGTCCATCCATTGGTTCACTCCCCAAAGGGCCACATGGCCAGGACTGGGTAAGACCAGAGCTGGAAGCCAAGAGCTTCATCCAGGTCTCTCATGTAAGTGGCAGGGGCCAAAGAGCTTGTTCCATCTTCCTTTGCTTTATTAGGCACGTTAGCAGGGAGCTGGATTGGAAGTGGAGCAGCCAGGACTCGATTTGGCGCCTATATGGGAAGCCAGAGCCACATGCAGCAGCATTCACCCCATGCCACAATGCTGACTCTAAATATTGAATTTTGAAATACAGATGTCTTAACTCAGATTTCAGCTTTGCTCTCAGCAGGGATAGTTAGGGAAAGGAAAGCAAAGTGTACTAATTTCTCCCCAAACCCTAACTTGCTTAAACCTAATCTTCTATATCTCTATAGCCCTGTGAAAGAACTGATGTTCCCGATAAAATGGAATTAAGAGTTGCTTGTTGCCCTGGTGGGTTTCTTTTTTCTCATAAGTACAACTTCCAAGATAATTAAGGTATGTACTATAACACACACACACACACACACGCACACACACACACACCACAGCGATAGTGAAAAAATGGCTGAGGTTATTAGAAAGCAAAATAGTTAGTAATAATGCCCCTCGGGATACCAGATGAATTACCAGGCTGGAATTTATTAACATCAGTGATAAAATGAGTAAGATTATTTAGAATGAGGAGGAAAGAGAAGTAAGAGAGAGGAGAAAGAGAAAGAGGAGGTAAATATGACTCTCTGGGATGCTAGTGCCCAGTTCCCACCTGGACCATCCACTATTGCACTTGAGATTCCCTAGTCCTGAAGGAAGCTAATATTTTTTGTGATTAGTTCTTTTTAAGGTAGTTGGGGAACTGAAGCATTAAGTATTTTAGGCTCTCTGAGATTGAATTTCATTATATTATTATAACTAATTTGCCAGCCTGCTTTAAATTTGACATGGATCTTGGAACATGGGTATTGATAATCCATCTAGAAAGTCCGGAATTTGCAAAATATAGTCTCCTATATTGAGGACAGTTAGGACAGTTTTGAACTACGCACTGCTTGGACTTATGTTGTCTTCTGACTAATGCTTTGAGCCAAATTCTTGTGTGTTTAAAAAACTGTGCTAGTTGTAATCCCTGGATATTTCCTGTTATCTGCACTGATAAAACTGGCGAGTATATTTTCCCAACAATTTGGCACATATTTTTCTCCACTTGGAAACTTATATTTAATTTCTCATTAGGGCTGCAGATAAATGATTTTCAGTCTTTCCTTTTAGGACATCTACAGCTCAGTTTGTATTTTATATATATAATCTTGTGCTTTAGGAAAAGCAGGGATAAGGTTACAAGGGACTGTAGAATTGCTGAGACTAACTCTACAAAGGATAATTTTATAGTGATGTTATTACCTATCTACCTATCTCCTACCACAAGTGTACAGAAGAAGGTGATTAACTTAGTTTATAGGAGGGAAAAGAGTGGAAATTTTCAAGAATATTGTACAGAGCTGTAAGCGTTGAGGAATAAGATTCTGCCAGAGGAGAGGGAAATGGCATTTCATACAGAAGTACTAAGATGAGCATAACTTCAAAGAAAAGAAAGATGTACGGTTCGCTGACAGAAATCTAAGCAATTTGGGCATCTGCAGGTTATGGCACCTGGTAGGGACTGAAAGGTAATGAATCTGAACAGGAACATTTAGCCAGAGTTTAGACAAGTTTCCTAAGAATTATGGGCCTTGTCCTATAGGAAATGAGGATCCTTCCTGCTGTATAACCATTAGCGGGTTGTAGTGGGCCAAATTGAGGACATAGCAGAGCCTAAATTAAGGCAGAGGAAGTATTGAGGGCTCAGAGAACCACAATATTTTTACTTTTTAGAAAATTTTGTTTTTAATTTATTTGAGAGAGAGGGGTGTCAGGATGGAGAAATAGGGAGGAAGAAGAACAGAAAGAGAAGGAAGATGGGGAAGAGGAGATAAGAAAGGGCTCCAATTCACTGGTTTTCTCTCCAAATGCCCAGAATGGCTAGGGTTGGTCTACACTGAGTCTAGAAGCCCAGCACTCATTCCATGTCTTCTGTGTGAGTACCAGGGACCCAACTACCAAGCCATCTCTGCTGTCCCATAGGATGTGCACTACCAGGAAGCTGGGATTGGGAGTGGGACTGGGCCTTGAATTCAAGTACTCCAATATGAGATGTGGATATAACGAGTGGCTTCTTAATCACTGGACTGAACACTTTTCATTTATTTTTACTTGTAAAAATGAGTAGAAAGAAACAATAGTACAATAATGTAATATGCTATGAATTTTTTATTATTTGCATGAAACAAGAATATTGACATTTTATTGACTGGTAGGTGAATATCAATAGTCACGTAAACATCTGTTTTCATCGGCAAACATTGCAGAGGCATTGTGGCACAGTGTGTTAAGCCACCATTTGAGATGCCCATATCCCATATCAAAGTACTTGGTTAGGTCCTAGCTACTCCATACTTGCAATACAGCTACCAGCTAATATACCTGGAAGGCAGCAACTGGTGGCTCAAATACCTGAGTTCCTGCCACTCTGTCTTTCCTTCTCTCTGTACCTTTGCCTTTCAAATATGATAGATCTTTAAAAAGTTTGTTTTCCTAAATCCCAATTTTCTTTAATATTTTATTTTCATTTTCTGTGTGTTGCATATATGTACTTGAAAATATGCATAATAGGTATAATTTTATCATATAACAATACAGTGAAAATTAATGGCTATAAAAATTATATAACATGGGGCCGGTGCTGATTTCACATGGCTAATCCTCCCTCTGCGGTGCTGGCATCCCATATGGGTTCTGGGTTCTAGTCCCAGTTGCTCCTCTTCCAGTCCAGCTCTCTGCTGTGGCCCGGGAAGGCAGTGGAGGATGGCCCAGGTGCTTGGGCCCCTGCACCCGCATGGGAGACCAGGAAGAGTCACCTGTCTCCTGGCTTCGGATTGGTGCAGCGCTGGCTGTAGCGGTCATTTGAGGAGTGAACCAATGGAAGGAAGACCTTTCTTTCTGTCTCTCACTGTCTATAACTCTACCTGTCAAATAAAAACAAACAAACAAACAAAATTATATAACATCAAATCAACAACAGGAGTCACTAGGCACTTGCTCCCCATGTAGGACCTCTGTCCTTAATGTGTTGTACTAAGAGAATTAATGGCAAAACTAGTCTTCAAACAGTACTTTATACTTTGTGTGTTTGTGTGGATGCAAACTTTTGAAATCTTTACTTAACGTAGAGTTGGTCTTCTGTATATAACGATAATTAAAAATGAATCTTAGTGAAGAATCGCTTGGGAGAAGGAGGGGGAAGTGGGACAGTTCGGGGGTGGGAGGGCGAGGTTGGGGGCAAGAATCACTATAATCCAATAGTTGTACTTATGAAATTTATGTTTATTAAATAAAAGCTTTCTTTAAAAGTTATATAGCGTCAAATAACAATATAGCATTATAATAATAAATTTTTATAAATTTTATAATTCATCTCAACTTTTGGAAACATTGAATAGGTAATCAATCATGCAGCACTAACTTATCACTATATTCTTTATATTAAAAAGCATATACTTCCCATGAGACACAGTAACTAGAATATTTCCCTGGATCAGCAAAGAAGTTTTGTATCCCCAATTCATTTTACAACAATTAAAGTTTTCTTTTATATAACATTATTTATATTCTTGAAACCTATATCTATTTTCAGGTATAGCTTTGTTATTGAAAATCGCAGAAGATAAAAATCTGTGGTGAAATACCATAATGAAATGACTTGATTTTTGGAAGATTTTTCGGGATTACAGAAAATGTGAGATCATTAATCAAATTGTCTAATATAAGCACTAATGATGAAATATAGTGTATTATAGTAAATCTCCTGTGGATTTATGTTGGTCCAATTACAGTAGGCTAATCAGATGTTTGGAAAGTAACATTCTACTCATTGATTTTCTCTGTTAGAGGAATAGTGTCTTACATTCTTATCATCTAAGACTTGACAGCTAATTACTATCTATTTTGTTCAATTGCACCAAATTTTTCTATCCTTTTAATAATGCAAACTCAACACAAATATTGATTACTAGAAGAGGCCCTTAAACTTGAATTTGAGACATTCAGGTTGTGCCAGAGAAGCAACTCAATGCAATGATCTAAAGGGTGAGGGTAAGCCACAGATGACGACGACGGAGATGGTGTGAGCACAACAGCATTGTCACATGGCAGATTTAAAGTGTGCGGGTGAGGCCATATCTATGTGGAAGAGAAGGAGAGCCACACAGAGCGTGGCATACAAAACAGGCTGCAAATGATGTGTTGAGGCAGATGCCTTCATTTAATAAAGTCAGTAAGGTGTTAGTCTTTGTAAGTGTTACCTCTTTGGCCTGACTTGATAGGGTAGGATAAAGGAGTAAGACAAGATAGGACCCACGTGAGTTACAGAGAAATGGATTAACGTAGTTTGTGAAGGGAAATAATCACCTTCTCTATCTCCATTTCAGATGCAGTGAGTAGCCCTAAAGAATGGCGTTTTCCTACTTCTGCCTTCTGTAAAAAAAAGAGGAATAGTTTCTCTAAGACCTCATCAACTGCTGCCCAATTCCTAGTCCCCACTGTGGGCAATAGATTCAGTGTACCAGTTGTATTGTTATCACAGTTCAGCTCTCCCTAAATAATTACATACCTTAGATTTACAGGTAATGTAATGTGGGATTTGACTATCTTATTATTGCAGAAGTGTGCAGTGGTAGAAGTCATGGGATGAATCAGCATATTATAACAGCAATAAATCACCAAACATTATGTCAATGAACAAAAGGAGAGCAATCATTTTATATAAATGATAAAGTCAATACTACATAAGTATAATAGATTATATAGATAAACTAATTTATGCAAAGTAGCTGACAGGACATACATTAAATGTATCAGCGTTGGTCCTGTGGAGGAAGAGGTCAATATTTGAGATGGCGGATGCAGGGAAAATGTTGAAAAATAAACACAGAAATGCATAATAATAATAATAAAGTGCCATGAGAGGAGAAGTAAAAATCAAATCATGATGTTGCAGCTGCTGTCCCAACAAATGAAGCAACAAGGAAAGGAGAAAATAAAAATAAAAACCAATGAGTGTAAGTCTGAAACACAAGCCTTTTCACCCCCTGTAGTTTGACCAATCACTGAATTTATTAAATGGAAACCAGTTCTGGTGTTGCGAATTTTTAATCTATCCAGTGTGAGTATCATGGAAAATTCAGCAAACACCTTGCATTGTAATGATTTTAGAATTGTTTGAGGAGATTCCTTCTGCCATGTCTCCCATATGGGTACAGGGGCCTAAGCACTTGGGCCATCTTCTGCTGTTTTCCCAGGTGTGTTATCAGGGAGCTTGACTGGAAGTGGAGAGTCAGGACTGGAGCCGACACCCATACGGAATGCTAGAATCACAGGACACGGCGTTACCCACTATGCCACAATTCCCAACTTGATGCCTCCCTTAAAGTGTCCTTGAGTGGTCCGTGAGACAATGACCTGGTTTTGCCTGTGATAAAGTGAAGACTCAGGGGAGAACTGGCCTTCTGCTGCTCACAGTTAGACAGCTACGGCATCATTGTCTGCTTAACTCCTGAATGGTTGTTTGGGACAGGGGGATAAACAGCATCAAGAAGTAATAAAATATGAATCATATCTCTGGAGAGAGGCATCTTAAGGTTTTAAACCACTGACAATGAATTGACATCGTTTTATTAGTCTCTGGTAATGAGAGGCTACAAATTTATCCTATGCCAAAGAAAGAAATTTGATGGGGCCAATTGATAATTTACTTACAAAACCCAAGGGGAGCTGAGCAATGGATCTGAGAGGGCTTATGGAGCTCTTGAAAGCGGGCTGATCAGAAACTGGAGGAACGTGGTGCTCTCTTTAAGGTTCTGCATTGGCAAGGTGGGTGCGATCATACTTTCAAAGGGAGATATTGGAATGTAATAAAGGATAACTATTTAGATCAAGCTTCCATGTGGAAGCACATTCTGTAGTAGCAAATATGTTAAAATTTTAGCTCAGTCTAGGACTAGAAATAATCTTTATGCTATTTTTGAACACACCATGTGAGAGAGCAACTGATAAATTGGTATTTATAAGTTAAGCAAATTATATTTTTAAAAAGTAGATTATTTCACAATTTTTATTATATTTAGGTAATTGTGGTTTAAAAGGTTTATTCATGAAGCTGTGAAAAACTATATTTATGATATCAGATAGTTGTTGGTATCATAGGGGGCAGAAATACTTTCATTATCGTACATCTTCATACTTTAAGAACTATGCTTACTTACACAAGGGTACCTCAAGAAGCTTGTGGAAAAATGGATTAAAATATAAGTTTTTTGATACAAATAATTTTAAAATCAATGCATAATATTTCAAATATGCATTTTCTAGGAATTTTTTAAGAACCCTCATATCATATCATTTTAGCCTCTGAATTAGATTTTATAGGAAACTACATTTCTGAGTGGTTCCTTTAAACACTGAACCAAATATGTGAAGAACATTGAATTTTTGGAATTTATTTTTCAATTCTAAAATGGCCTCAGTCTTGACTGTAGAATAAGAGGCTTGATAGTAACATTGCAGCTCTGTATAAAGCTCTATTCTATTCATCCTTGGCTTGAGATGTATAAGTTTGTAGTCTTGTTTATGTAGTGCAGACTAATTTAAGCTATAGCTTAGTGTAATGTGTTCATTGTCTGACATCTTACAATAGGAATCTTGGCTGTGTGTATTAGAATAATAAAATTTCAAGATTTTTCTCATATCATGTAAGTGTATACTTCCAAAAATGGGCACAAGTGTAGGCTTTATAAAATTAGGAGCAATTCCAGCATATAAAACAATAGAGATGACATCACCTATGTAAATAGAATAAGAGTCTCATGTCTAAATTCCAGAGCTGGTCAAGTTACTCACTATGTGTGCTGTAGGGATATTTGGATTATATGAAGTGTTTAAGGCTACCAGGACACGTTAATACACTAAGACCCTATTTAATGCTTGATGTATTTTCCAAATGTGCACGATTTATGCTGGATATTGTTATTTATGATGTGTGACAAATTTTCCCAATGCCAAAATATTGCTTTTCCTGGTAATAGAGATTTTTATTCCCACCTTGATTCAAAAAAGTTTGGTTGAAACAAAAATGATATCAGTTTGCCTCCACCACAACACCGAACAGACCATCTTGGCCTTGGCCATCAGTACAAAGACTTTTTCATTAGGTATCCTTCAGCAACTTTGTCCATCTGAATTGTTGGAGAATGGAACACACTTGGTTATTAAACGGCCTTTATGTTTCACTATCTTTGCCTGGTTCTTCCATTCAATT
This sequence comes from Oryctolagus cuniculus, assembly GCF_051225735.1. Classification (NCBI taxonomy): domain Eukaryota; kingdom Metazoa; phylum Chordata; class Mammalia; order Lagomorpha; family Leporidae; genus Oryctolagus; species Oryctolagus cuniculus. Next base: position 135,732,516 of record NC_142870.1, read on the forward strand.
CTGTTTAAGAAAATTTGGCCAGTTCTCTGTGAATATCCCTATCTGTTTCTCTTTTTTGGAATTTTGATTATTTCTCATGGTTTTCAAAATAGTGCAAACCAATCATTCATGCATGCGAGACTCAATTTACATTCTCTTTTTAAAATTTTCCTGGCCATCTTTGAAAGAAGTATCTCTCAGAGGTGAAATAGAGTAGCACACGTTAAAAGAAATAATGAAAGGAAGAAAATAAAATGGCTTATACAGAAGACACTGTAGCATGAAGATAAGGACAAAAGTATAGAAAACATTCTGTCACTCAAAAAGAAGCTCTGTAGTCTTCAAGCTGGGATCTACAGGGAAAAAATAAAGCAGAAGAAAAAAAGGATTGTACAGCTTCCCAATATATTTGTGATGAGCTTCACTAAATTAAAAACCTTGTTAGGTTGTGATTCATATGCTACTGTGCCAGATGAGCGTGTTGAATGTATGCTGTAGAAAGTCTTGCCACTGAATTCCAGGAATTCTCACCTGTATCCCAGGGAAGTTCCTCTTCCATACAAGGTAGGGGGAGTTTTGTTCATGTGAGTCCCTGAATTCTGATGCTGAGGGGAGGCAGCCCATAAAGTGATGTAGTTAGAAACAGACTTAAACTCCATCTGCCACACCAGACAAGAAATTTGTCTTAATTACTATGAGGTCTAATTGAGTAGAGCAGAATTACTTTAGTGCTGTACACAGACAGGACAAGTGGAGAGAAATCACAGTTCAGGGAACTGATGCAGACCAAGTGTTATGCTTATTTCCAATGCCAAAAGCAGAAGAAACATGTAGCAAAGTTTCCAGTAGTGAGAAGAGGGTAACACATTGCCTATTTTAGAAAAAAACTGAACTTTTAAACTTGGGAAGGACATATGAGATATCATTGGATCCTATCATAGGTGAATATGTATGTGAAAGGGGAAAATGATATTCTTGCTTTCCTCTATTATATACAAAATAAGAATGATCATAGCAAAAATTCATTGAATTTTTACTATGCAGCAGGCATTATTCCATGACTCTCTACATGTAACAATTCTAAAAGTTCAGTGCTATATTTGACCCCATTTTACCCATGATGAAACAGAGGGATAAAAAGCTTAAGTTGTCCAAGCTTAGTGGTGGAGCCAGGATTCAAACATAGACATCTTCACACCAGATCTCTAATCCTTAACCATTGTGCTGTAGAGAATTGTACTTTGACTTCCTTTTAAAAATTTAGCTGAAGGGGAGGGAGAGAAAAAGAGAAAGAAACAGACACACCAGCACACACACACACACACACACAGGGAGATTGAGAAATATTCTATCATCTGGTTCACTCCTTAAATGCCCACTATGGTAAAAGAAAAAAAGAGAGTATAGCTGCCAGTTATATATGTTTGCGTTTGACAAGGTTTTTCTCCTCCTAAAATATCCATGATGGACAGGACTGGGCTCCTCCAAAGCCAGGATCCAGGTACTCAAATCTCAGTCTCACACATAGTTTGCAGGGACCTAACTATTTCAGCCATCACTTGCTGCTTCCTGGGTCTGCGTGGTAAGGAAGCTGGAATTGGGAGCTGGAACTGGGCATTGAACCCAGGCACTTGAAGATGGGACCCAGGCGTCTTATCACTTAACTATCACCATAACTACATGCCTGCCCCACTTACTATTGAAATGCATAAATGTGCTAAGCAAAAAGTAATGAGCTAAGAAAAAATGTTATTAGGAAATAAAGTATTTGGCTTAAGTCTTTCTACAAGCATTTGAGAATTTCAGGAGAGGTTAGAAGTAAATTTGGATATCAATTTTCAATAAAAATTATAATTTTTATTTATTAAAATGTGACAACATGAGAACCACATATTCTCTGTTACAATTTCAAATTAATAACAAAATTCAAAGCTGATAAATTCGGTTTGATTGGAATATATGAGAGTTCTCAATCTCAGCTGCACCTTGCAGTCACCTAAGAAAATTATAAAACTTACAAATACCCAGCTCTCATCCCAAAGATCCTTACTGAAATGATGCAAGGTAAGGCCTGAGCATCGGGATTCATGACATCTATCCAGGCTATTTTAATTTGCACAGGGTTGATAGCCACTGCAAAACTTCAGTGTTTGATTTGAGGATTATTTCATAACAAAGCTGAAGCACTTAGAATGGGATAGGCTGACCTGAATTTGAATTCACAAACCCACATGTGTGAGCTGTGTGATTTGAGGAAACTCACTTTTCTTTCCTGAGATTCAGGTTTCCTCATCTGTACAGTGAGGATAATGTTTGGATTTGTCGACATGCACACACATCTCTTAGCAAGGCATTCAGGTCTCTCAGCGTGGTGGTTAGCATCCAGGGATCACTCAGCGAATTTTAGTATTTCTTAAAAATCTTGGAGGCAGATCCTAAGTGAGCTTCTCCCCCAAATTATGAGACGATTATATAGAAAATCAATAAAGTAGTGTTGCACATAACTGAATTTTATGACATAATTGATAGTGATATCTATTACCTGCTAATTAATTATATAGTTTTTTTTTTTTTAAGTGTAGGAATTTGTCCTATTTTTTTTATGTATTTATTTATTTATTTATTTTTTTTTGCATTTTCTTTTTTTTTTTTAACTTTTATTTAATGCATATAAATTTCCAAAGTACGACTTATGGATTACAATGGCTTTCCCCCCATACCGTCCCTCCCATCCACAACCCTCCCCTTTCCCACTCCCTCTCCCCTTCCATTCACATCAAGATTCATTTTCGATTATCTTAATATACAGAAGATCAGCTTAGTATACATTAAGTATGGATTTCAACAGTTTGCTCCCACACAGAAACATAAAGTGAAAAATAATAGATGATTTTTTTTAAATGATGATGAAATCAGAGCAGACCTATTGTCATGTTTAATCCCAGTGAGAGTCAAGTTGGGAATTGATAATTTCTTTCTTTTATTTTTTTTTTTTTTTTACAGAGGATCAGTTTAGTATGCATTAAGTAAGGATTTCAACAGTTTGCACCCCCATAGAAACACAAAGTGAAATATATTGTTTGAGTACTCGTTATAGTATTAAATCTCAATGTACAGCACATTAAGGACAGAGATCCTACATGAGGAGTAAGTGCACAGTGACTCCTGTTGTTGACTTTACCAATTGACACTCCTGTCTATGGCATCAGTAATCTCCCTGTGCTCCAGTCATGAGTTTCCAAGGCTATGGAAGCCCTCTGAGTTCTCCAACTCTTATCTTGTTTAGACAAGGTCATAGTCAAAGTGGAGGTTCTCTCCTCCCTTCAGAGAAAGGTACCTCCTTCTTTGATGGCCTGTTCTTTCCACTGGGATCTCACTCGCAGAGATCTTTTGCCAGAGTGTCTTGGCTTTCCATGCCTGAAATACTCTCATGAGCTTTTCAGCCAGCTCCGAATGCCTTTAGGGCTGATTCTGAGGCCAGAGTGCTATTTAGGACATCTGCCATTCTATGAGTCTGCTGAGTATCTCACTTCCCATGTTGGATCACTCTCCCCTTTATTTACTCCATCAGTTAGCGTTAGCAGGTACTAGACTTGTCTATGTGCTCCCTTTGACTCCCAGTCCCTTCACCATGACCAACTGTGAACTGAAACTGATCACCTGGAACAGTGAGATGGCATTGGTACATGCCACCTCGATGGGATTGAATTGGAATCCCCTGGTATGCTTCCAACTCCACCACTTGGGGCAAGTCAGCCTGAGCATGTCCCAAATTATACATCTCTTCCCTCTCCCATTCCCACCACCATGTTCAACAGGGATCACATTTCAGTTAATTTTCAACACTTAAGAATAACTGTGCATCAATTACAGATCTAAACCAGTCATATTAAGTAGAACAGATAAAAAAAACTACTAAGAGGGATAATGTATTTAGTTGTTCATTAACAGTCAGGGCACAGAAGAGAGTCAAAAGATATTCAAATATAGGGAAGGCAGTTTTACAGATTATTTTTCCCGCCTATACCTTGATAATTGTTAATGTCTTAGTTTACCTGGATCTTTCTAACTTACCTTTGTCTTGCTGATTGAAATTTCCATTGGGAATTCCAAGATCATCTTACTGACTGAACTGGAGTAGGCATTGAATTTGGTGATGTTAGTCATAATGGACTTTGTTCTGAGACACAGAATCATGAGTCATTCTATCCTTCCCTGAGGTTTCCATCCTTCTGTGAGGTCTTAAACTCGTTCCTGACTCAGATTCAAAAATACACTTTTCTGATTTTGCTTAATCCCCAAATTTATGGTTCAAAGCTATAGCCATGGGAAGGTTTCAGGTTCTTGCTTGCTCCAAGCTATTGTTTCCAAGAAATGGCAGGAGGGCAAATGTTTCAGTGCAGGACATCATCCCAAAACAGATGCTCATTACTGCAAATATATTAGCCGTAAACCCTCGTTATTGATCCAAAAACATTTAGGAATGGCCCATTTGTTCATTGTATATGAGGTTAATAAGATGCATAAAAATGAATTTGCTGTACATGTGTGTTATCTTTAGTAAGCGTGAGAAAGACCGTAGTACCTTGTGAAATTGATGCCATTATTCTTTCTGGTTTATAGACAGAGAAACTGAGAGCACCCAACTAGAGACTGATGGATACCTGACATCAATGCAAACAGTGGGCTCCAGAAAACAGTTCTTTGACATACTACCCTATTAACAGGTTTCTGATGATTGATTGAACAATAACGTAGAGTGTGCAGCATATGATCTGTGCCCAGTGACTAAATACCTGAAATTTCATTTTTGGAGGTAGAAAAAATTATTATTTTGAAAATAAATAAATAAACTTTAGAATCTAAAAATTGATCTTCCACTGCCAGAAATTTATAAACATAGTAATGCACTTCCTTTTTTTAAACATTTATTTATTTATTTATTTATTTGATAATCAGAAAGGGAGATACAGAGAGGGGGGGATCTTTCATCTGCTGGTTCATATCCCTGATGATTGCTATGGCCAGCACTGGGCCAGCCTGAAGCTGGGAGCTAGGAGCTTCTTTCGGGTCTTCTACATGGGTGGCAGAGGCCCGAGTACTTGGGCCATCTTCCACTGCTTTTCCCAGGCCATTAGCAAGAAGTTGGATGGAAGTAGTGCAGCCAAGGCACGAACCAGCACCCATATGGTATGCTGACATCACAGTGAGTGGTCTTACCACCTACACCATAACACCATCCCGAGTAATGCTTTCATAAACAGTATTTAACAAAATCACTTTTTACGGCACTTAAACTGTCAAATGATGTTATTGAGTTCACTATTCATTTATTTGTGTAACTGTTGAGAAGTTCCTTGCCAGAGGGGGCCCTTGAGTTTGTATTTAGTCTTCCAATGAGTTCATCTGAAGCCATGAGCTTCTGATACAGCATATCGTACCTCTGAGAGCTCCACCTTCTTTCTGACATTCTGTTCTCTTGAGCAGCCTTTCTAGTTACTGTCTCAAAGGTCAATCTCAATCTTTGCTACCTGCCCCACCCCGTAGCAACTCAAAATCAGACCTTTTAGTTTTTTAAAAAACTTTTATTTAGTAAATAGAATTTTCCAAAGTACAGTTTATGGATTACAATGGCTATCCCCCCGCCAAAACTTCCCTCCCACCTGCACCCCTCCCATCTCCCGCTCCCTCTCCCATTCCATTCACATCAAGATTCATTTTCAATTATCTTTGTATACAGAAGATCAATTTAGTATATATTAAGTAAAGATTTCATCAGTTTGCACCCACACAGAAACACAAAGTTTCAGTACTAGTTATAGCATTAGTTCACATTGAACAACACATTAAGGACAGAGATCCCACATGAGGAGTAAGTACACAGTGATTCCTGTTGTTGACTTAACAATTTGACACTCTTGTTTATGGCATCAGTAATGTCCCTAGGCTCTAGTCATGAGTTGCCAAGGCTATGGAAGCCTTTTGAGTTTGCCAACTTCGATCTTATTTAGATAGGGTCATAGTCAAAGTGGAAGTTTCTCTCCTCCCTTCAGAGAAAGGTGCCTCCTTCTTTGATGGCCCCATTCTTTCCACTGGGATCTCACTTGCAGAGATCTTTCATTTAGGTCCTCTATTTTTTTTTTTTTTTTTTTTGCCAGAGTGTCTTGGCTTTCCATGCCTAAAATACTCTCAGTTTTAATTGCCTTTTTAGAAACAACAGTCCAAAGTTTTAAATCAACTGTTTTGGAATAAAATACTTACATTGAACCTACTGGTGAATATATTTATGAAAAGTTTGTAAAGGCATTAACTAATTTGGACACAAAAACCTAGCAAAAATTAACAGAGTAACCTTCCCTAACTTGAAACACCTGTTAGTTAATATGTGATGTCTCCATTCCTACTCCATATATAAACTTGAAATAACTCCTCTTAACCTCAATAACCCAAAATTTTGTCTTAAATCCAACTGCACATGAAAATTCCTTCAGGTATTTCTGTGGGCTAAGAGGGATGTCCTGTGGAGATTCTCACACTTGGAATTATTTACAACACCAAATGAAATCCAAAAATTTCTTTCCTTCGTGTTCTGCCTCCTTTGGTGATGCTTCTAAAAGTGTACTGTGGACGTGGGCATTTGGTAAACCCCAATAAGAACATTATGAGAAGCTCAGTATGCACATCAATGGTATTGTCCAGAGATGGTCCAAAGCTAGAGGATTGAAGATGCACTGAATCCTTCTCTCCAGCACTGTTAGTCTAACGGTTGCTTCAGTCCAGAATCAGCAATATTTCTGACCAAATTATTTAAGAAATAGCAATCTCTGTTCTGGTGTTAAGCCATTTTTCATACTGAGCTCAAAGCTAGTTCAAGTAATTGGACAAGGAACACATGACCTGCAATACTGTATTTCTTTCCATCACTCTTTTTCCTGCTCCCTTTATAAAAATGAACATTAAAGCTCCTCTCTCAACCTTCTGCTAAATCCTTAGCTCTTATCCTTGCCCAGGAGTGCTTGAGACTGGAGTGGCAGTTACACAACTGTGCTCAGCAGAAACATTTATTCCGGGATTTACTTCTATTTACTTTTCCACGGCTGAGAGCATTTCAATTCCACCAAATCATGATTCATTTCTATTGGTGAATAATGAGAAAAAGAGGGAACTGGGAATATAAAATGGAAATAAAACAGATGACAAAGTAGAAAAAGAGGATCTTGCAATAAAACTTGAGTTATGAAAGTGAACCAGCAAGTTAGAGCAGGAACCCTAAGATGGTTAGAAAAGAAGAACTCAGGACATTCTGTGAAAGCACACTGAGAATAAAAGCTTCAGTCTAGTGTCATGCTTAGCTGAACTAAAATTCTATTAACTTCAGATGTTGAGGCCAGCTGTTGAAAAGATATATTTAGCAGAGCTGCATACACTAAATAAGATATTCCTCAAATTTTCCATGTGAAAGCAACCAAATTATTATCCATTTCTGGGATGATAGGATGATCAACACTTCTAAACCATATACCAAATGAGTGTTAACATTTAGAAGGAAACCCCAACTCTATAAGAATTTTTTTTCTTGGAATTTATATATGCTGCAGGCAACATGTACAAAATTCTGGTAGAAGGATTGGGTAAGGGAAAATCTAGAGCAATCATCTAGAGAATAAAGGGGAGATAAACAGAAACTAATTTCAATATCTCATTACTAATACCTTGAGATATTCAGCATCTTTAGTGACTATAAAAGTCAATTTTACATACGAATATAATTCCTGAAATTCTGTTTCTTAAAAGGATCTTATGCTTCTCAACTTATAAGATAGGGACTGCTTTTTCCTTTTACAACTCATCTTCATACTAGCTATGTAAAATTTTCATGGAATTTTAGAGTTCACTCTCCTTTTGGATGACAAAGAATTATATTTCTGTTAGTTTAATGACAATCCAAGTATCACTAAGGAAGTGCTTTATTCTTTTAGCAAGAGAATATCTACATTTTTGAAGATCTGGAATAATGTTCTCTGCTATGTCTGTGAGTGTCAAAGGAGAACAGTGGGTAATGGAGGCATTGAGTCAACGTCTATCTCAGGATCAATTGAAAACCACCCAACTGCTTGTAAGAAGTTAGAAATCCAGAAATGATACAAAATCCAACTGAATCCACCACCATTCATTTCTCACATGTGGGAGCGAGAATTTCAGCTAGGCTTCAAAATTGCTTAGCACAGTAATGTGCAAGAGAATCAGCCATGTGAATAGGAGAGCATCTCTTTCCTTGGAGTTTCATTAACATTTAGAGACAGAGAAGGGGACTGGAGGTTTTAGATAATGAGTAGGTGAGTATGTATCGAGAGTCTCTCCTTAGCCAGCTCTAGTATGAATGCTCTTGCCTAGGCCTTTAGACTTGGCCTGTAAAGAGATGAGCACACTAAGGCCCAAGGCCATGTACTTCCAGTGACAATAGCCTCCCTTCAAGGGTTGCCTAAGAAAACTTGAGGTTGGCAATGGAATTATTTGTTTTTGTCAATACCTCAAGGTAGGACTGTTTTCCAGTCTTTCACAAGCCTCTGTCATTTCTCATTCTTCCTTTAAAACATCTCATTATTTCTTCCCAAATTGAAGAGGGCTTCAACTCTTTTTCCCTGCTGTCAGCGATTACTAGGTAAAATCTGTGCTCACATATTGAGTAATGCCCAACTGTGTTTGTATTTGACCCCATCGGAATTTTCACAAGGAAAGGATTTGGGAAATGAAATCAGGAGACACAAGGAGGAAGAAGAAAAGACAAAAAGAAAGGGAAAGGGAAAGAAAGAACTTGAAGGAGGCAGTAGAAAAAGGGAAAGGGAGACAGAAAAAGAGACACAATTTTCCATGGTATATGAAGAAAGGTCAGATTAATATTAAAATCCCTGGACTTTCCTAAACTCTGTGAAGATCTATCAGATTCTTCCTGTGTATAGGATTTTGTGTTTTATGTGGGGAAACTAGTGAGACAGAATTTCTTGGGAAGAGTGATGTAACTGCCCTCTGGTAATCTTATCAGGGATTGCAGTGGTGATGTGGCCATATGGCATTCTCTGCCCTCTCCCAAAAGAAAACAGTTATCCTTTATTTCATTCCCTAGTGTATGTGACAGGAAGTGCATTGGAATTTCTGAATTATCTGCTGAAAGAAATATCACTACAAGACTAAAAATGAGGGGCTGGTGTTTTGGTGTAATGAATATAGCCACTGCCAGCAATGCTTGCATCCCATATGGATGGCGGTTTGAAGACCAGCTGCTCAACTTCCAATACAGCTCCCTGCTAATGGCCTGGGAAAAGCAGAAGATGACTCAAGTGCTTGGGTCCCCATCACCAATGTGTGAAATCTGGATGAAACTCCAGGCTAAGGGCTTCAGCTGGGCCCAGCCCTGGCTGTTGGAGTAATCTGGAAAGAGAACCAGTAGATTAGAGATTTCTCTATGTCTCTGTAATTCTGACTTTTAAATAAGAAAATAATTCTTTAAAAAATATTGAAGCAGAGGCCCCCAGTACATCAACTTCTGATGGCAATTGGAAAAGATGGTGAAGAAGGAAGAATCAGAAGCCCTATAAATATAAAGACTCACAGATAGTTAAATTTAGTAAAAGAAGTATCTGAAATCTCAACAAAAATAGCTGTTCCGAGAGATAATTTACTCTGTGGTCAAAGAAACTAAAGGTTAAAAGATGGTGAAGTAATTATATATTTTATGAGATTAGGGGTAGTCATAGTCTACTGGGGAGATCAAAAGGAAATAAAAGTACTAGTCTGAAGATGTCTTGTGTGTGTGTTTTGGGAGCTACTGGGGGACATTTCTCAAGAAGAAATTGAAGGAACTTGTCACCACTCATTCAGTCTTACAAAAGAAGCTTAAAGATGTGCTATACACAAAAACACAGAAAGAAAGTCATAATTATGAAAGAATGCGAGGCAGAAAATCTCAAAATAAAAGTACAATGAAATCCAAAGCAAACAATAGAAATATTTACAAGAAATGTCAAGGCCAAGTCATTACTTATCAATAGTAACCTTGAATGCAAATGGCCCAAATTATACAATTTAAAGATACAGGATAGCTGAATGGATTAAAAAACAGGACCCAATTATTTGATGCCTACAAGAAACACACCTTACCAACAAAGATACATGCAGATGGAAAGTGAAAAGATTGAAAAAGATATTCCATGTTAATGGAAAATAAAAATGAGTGGGTATAGCCATCCTAATATTACACAAAATAGAATTTAACACAAACACTGTTAAAAGAGACAAAGAAGGGGTACTATGTAATTATTATCAATTTAACAGAATGATGTGCCTGTAATAAATGTACATATACCCAATGCCAGGGTGTTTATTTAAAAAATTTTAATGGATCTAAAGGGAGAAAGAGAGTCCAGGACAATAGCGCTGTGGGACTTCAACACTCCACCTTCATTAGTGGACAGATGAACAAGACAGAAAATCAATGAAGAAACAACAGAGCTAATATACAGCACAGACCCAATGGTTGTAACTGATATCTACAGAACCTTTCATCTCACAGTTGCAGAATACACATTCTTTTTTTTAAATATTTTATTTATTTATTTGAGAGACAGAGTTACAGACAGAAAGAGGGAGAGACAGAGAGAAACGTCTTCCATCCACTCGTTCACTCCCCAAATGGCTGCAATAGCCAGAGATGAGCTTATTCGAAGCCATGAGCCAGAAGCTTCTGCCAGGTCTCTCATGTGTGTGCAGGGTTCCAAATGCTTGGGCCTTCTAGTGCTTTCCCAGTCCATAGCAAAGAGCTGGATCAGAAGAGGAGCAGCGGAGACTTGAATGGGTATTCATATGGGATGCTGGCATAGCAGTTAGAAGATTACCCTATTATGCCACTGACCCCTACACATTCTTTTGTTCTGTGCATGGAAATTTCTCTAGGACAGACAATGTGCTAGGATTAAAGAATTTCTCAGCAAATTCAAAAAAATCAAAATAATACCACACATCTTTTCTGACTTACAATGGAATGAAGCTGGAAATTAACAACTCAAGAATTTCTAGAGCATATGCAAACATATGCAGACTGAACAACATGCTTCTGGGTGAACAGTGGGTCATAGAAGATATCAAAAATAAAATATATGGCCGGCGCCGCGGCTCACTAGGCTAATCCTCTGCCTAGCGGCGCCAGCACACCGGGTTCTAGTCCCGGTCTGGGCGCCGGATTCTGTCCCGGTTGCCCCTCTTCCAGGCCAGCTCTCTGCTGTGGCCAGGGAGTGCAGTGGAGGATGGCCCAAGTGCTTGGGCCCTGCACCCCATGGGAGACCAGGAGAAGCACCTGGCTCCTGCTATCAGATCAGCGCGGTGTGCTGGCTGCGGCGGCCATTGGAGGGTGAACCAACGGCAAAGGAAGACCTTTCTCTCTGTCTCTCTCTCGCGCTGCCCACTCTGCCTGTCAAAAAAATAAAATAAAAAAAATAAAAATAAAAATTCTGGAAACAGAAGAGAAAGAGAACTATAGACCAATGTATCTAATTAGCATAGATGAAAAAATCCTCACAAAATCTAGCTATTTGAATCTATCAACACATCAGAAAGATCATTCAAGTGGACTGAGTGTGGTTTATCCCTGGTATATAGGGATGGTTCAACATTTGCAAATCCAGAAATGTGATAGGATACATCACATTAACAAACTAAAGAACAAGACATTTGAGATTCAATGATTGTTTATAGCCTTTGTCTCTACTGTTGAGGAACAGTGTTTTTTTCTTCATACTATTCATTGAAGTCTTTGCTTAGTATAGGGCTCATCTTATGAGTATAAAGTAAATTGAAAATATATCTTTGCAAAAATTAACAGTGAGAATAGGAGAGTGAAGAGGCAGAAGTGTGGGAACATGGATGGAAAGGAAGATAGGGTGGGAGGCATCACTGTGTTCCTGAATCTGTATGTATGTAGTACATGAAATTTGTATACATTAAAAAATTTTAAAAAATAAATATTCTCATATGAAAAAATAAATTCACTTAATTGAAGTAGGTATGTTGGTTTTCTAGTTAGTTGACCAGGTTTTTTATAGACTCAGATATCCAAGGATTCAGTGACAAGAATAATTTTCTACATTTCACTATTTTATATAGGCTATCATCTAATATTACTTTCTTAGATGCATATTGGAGTATATAAGTCTTTTTTCAAAAAAGGCACTGCATGGACACTGGGAGTTGTGGGTGACCCTCTGACTGATGCATGAGGTGATTCATGTGATTACATGGTCTTGAAAAACACAGGGTACTGTGTAATCCTATAGTATTACAAATACTATTCTTAGATCTCCTCTTACACTGAGGTTCTCTATATTAATGATGTGTCTATGAGTCATTAAGATATCATAAAAGATGAGTGAAGATTTTAGAAAGTAAAAATAATGTGATAAACATGGAAAAATGTATATATATATATTTGTATATATATATGTATATATTTACATTTATGAAGAAGGAAATCTCAGGATTTTGTGATTGAACCCATATGGAAGTATTAGCTATTTTTATCCTTTTATTTTAGAAATAGCAAGCCTTAAGTGGCTTATGATTATGCATATACATGTATAAGTTATTCCTAAAGTTCAGGCTGACTCATGTTGAATTTTCTAGAATTATCACTGTATCAGTCAGTGTCTAAGTGTTAAAAAAAAGGATTCCATTAGTTTGGTTCAACTGAAGACTGTAATGAAAAGACTTCTTATAGAGGTGTGGGTAGGGACAAGAGCCAAAAATAGAGATGCATGGGACCCAAGAAAACCAACTATAGGAAGCTGTTGTAACCCTTAGGCCTGAAGGGAAAAAAGTAACATAATCACTGAAGGCCTGATGGGATGGGGGGCATGGTTGAAAGGCCGCCTCTTAGAGACTTTGGTCATGGAAGAAAGAAGGTAATGCCAGATAGCATGTATATGTACGTGTGTGTGTGTATGTGTGTGTGTGTGAGAGAGAGACAGAGAGAAAGAGAGACAGAGAGAGACAGAGAGAAAGAGACAGAATCTTCCAAACACTGGTCCTCTTCCAAATGGATGAAAACCATAGGGTTGGGCAAGGCTGAAGCCAGGAGCCTGGTACTCCGTATGAGTTTCCCATGTTGGTGGCAGGGATTCAAACACTTGGGCCATCTTCTGCTGCTTTCTCAGGTACGTTTGCGTGGATCTAGATCAGAAGTAGAACAGCAGGATTCCTTCCATCACTCATACGGGTTGTGAGTGACACAGGTGGCAGCCTACCTGATATAACAAAATTCTGGCCCCTCAAAATGCTTTTCTTGCTCTCACTTGCTAGTCACACAGCACTTCTATAATTGCATGTATGAAAATCTCTGTGACACAAAGAAAAGTCTCCAGTAGATGCCAGCTGCACTGTCCTCTAACTGAATTCAGTTATGGTGTTCATTAAATGCTATTAATTATCTGATGCAGTAGATATACTTGTTTCTAGTTTGCAGATGGGGAAACTGAGTCCTAGAGAAATTAAATTAAATTCTTTGCTAAAATTCACACAGCTCAGGAGCAACAAGTTTACTTGTTCTTTGCATATCATGTGAAAAAAATTGAAATAAATGAAAACTCATGCAGCTGCTTTGTTTCTAGTGGAAAGGAAAATTGCATTTCAAAATGCTGAAGGCATTTTAATGAAGCATTTTACAACATGACACCGAGAAAATGAAGGTAGAAAGATCTTTAGTTAGTGTTTCAAATCACCTGAAAGCATTTTATCTGCAGAAAGACTATTTGGTCTATAAAATTAGCATCACTTTTACCCAGAATCATAAATTCTACTATAGTCCTATATTGTTTTTCTCCATTTCCTCCTCTTGTTCTTTTTCTCACAAGGTTAAAAAAATAAATGTAGCCCTGTACACAGAGCAGCTTCACACACAAACATAAATTTCATTTCAAAAAGGCCAAGTGATAAATAACAGTGGCAGGTGAATATATTATGTTTCCATTCGTTCTATTACCAGACTTTCATTAAATCCTCTCCCAGATTACTATTAAAACTGTCCTGCCTTTTAAAAGATACTATGCTAGATTTACAGTACTTATTTTTCATAACTGATTTCATCTACATTTCAGTTAAACCACAATGATACAGAAATACGTTATCATGAAATTCTGTGCACCATTTCAAAAGATTAGAAACAAACAAGGTGACTGTTGAATTTATCAAAATCTTAAAAGAATTAAAGAAATCTGGTACAAAGAATTAATTTGAGCTTTCTATCTATGGCTCTGATTTGATTAGTGTTTAAAAGGCTTCTTATTTAGAAATAAAGTTCAATTAGCCACCATTACAGAGGTGATACTTTTCCAGCAAAACTGAATTTTATCAACCTAAAATTTCTAGTTAAGAACACAATATTAATTTTTATAATGGATGAAAGTATCTCCTAAATGTATAAAAGTCTCGATTATTTTTTTAATGAATTATTTCATTGATTTTAAAGGCAGAGTTACAGAGCAGGGGAGGGGGATCTTCCATCTGCTGACTCCCTCCCAAATGGTTGCAACAACCAGAACTGAGCCAATTTGAAATCAGGAGCCAGGAGCTTCATTTGGGTCTCCCACATAGGGGCAGGGGCCCAAGCACTTGGGCCATATTCTGCTGTTTTCCTAGGCACAGTCACGAGCTGGATTTGAAGTGGAGCTTCTGGAACTTGAACCAGCACCCACATGGGATGCTGGCTCCGCAGGCGGCTGCTTAACCAGTATGCCAGAGTGTCAGCCCCTTGATGACCTCTTAAGCAGAGAGCAGGTTCACCAATCATTATGAAATGGCCCAGGATAATGAAATCAGTGAGTGCACTCTGTTTTAAACACAGCCTCGGGACCTATCAAAATCTGATAGGAGTAAATGGACCCACAGCTGCTATACTACTTGAATTTCTCCATTTGTTTGTGATTGTATTTATGATCCTTAGCTCTCTTATCTCTTTCCTCTTTTTTTTAAGAAGAGGATATTTAATATTACTTATATGGAGCTCAAAATCCCCTAACATTATATTGTTAATTCATCCACAGGGAAAACAGAAAGTGGAATGAAATAAAGAATAACCATTTACTACCATTTGTCCAATTTTTACTACTTCTCAGACCACTTTCTGAAAGAAGGAAGAAAACTATCTAATATAGCCAGATAATTTGTTAAAAATCTGTTCTGCTATTTGAGATGTTTATTTGTTTTATTTTCATAAAACCAGGAGGAAAAATGGTCTATTTTAAGACTAACAAGTATTTTGAAATGATTGTCATGATGTATCTTATCTGGTTACTCCTTCTGTCCTGGGAGAGGAAATAAAATAGGTCAGGGCAGCACCATTGCCTGACTCCCATCACCAATATACTTTGCCAGCTGTAGAAACTAGGCTGTCATCAAACTGATGGAGAATCCCATCCTCCTCAGACGACTGGGGAGTGGACGATTTCTGGAGAGCACTTGATGCTGCGTTTATCACATGCTAGCAGACACTGGAGCCCTTTGTTAGGTCTTTCCATCTTACGGTTTTCTTTGGTCTGTATGCTTATTGCTGTGATAAGATTCAAAGCATTGCCTGCCTCAAAGACAGTGAGAGCCTTATGTTTCAGACCCCTAGCAGTTAGTTATGATGATTGCTTTTACCACTTTGAACACCAAAGTGTAACACTCACTTCTAAGTCCTAACATGCTTATTCAGTTTTAGCCTTCTTCATTTGTTAATGTTGGTAATAGCCTGTAGCTCAAAATATTGTGTAAGTAATGACTGTAACACAGCAGTTAATATCAAGTTAAAGTTTACTTACTACTAATCTGGTATGTCAATCCTGGCAGAGTTCAATGATCAAATGCATTATTACTGTCATAATTATTTATAATTAGGGTATACAACCTTACCATTCTCTCACTAATGCAAGAGAATTCAAAGCACAGTTGAAAATAGTCTGTAATCTGTCACTCTGTTGAACTGTGTGAACAATCACTTACCACTCATTGTATCCCACTTCTGGGCCTCTTTCATGCCTGTAACAATTTTCCCTGCTTTCCCACCCCTGATTTATGGATTATTCATCCTCCAGTCAGCTTTACTGTCATTTCTTAACAAAATCTTTACTGTACTCTCCTAAATTGGGTTACGTGCCATTGCTCTGTGCTCTCACAACATCCTGCTACCCCGTCCCTTAAAACCGACAGGATGAAGAAGTCTATGAGAATGGGGCCCATAACTTTTAGAATTGGTGAAGCTGTTTTGCCATAGTATTTCCTTGACATGCCTATGTTTAAAATAATTATTTATATTATTTATTTGAGAGAGAGAAAGAGATAGAGAAAGACAGAGAATCCTCATTCACTTGTTTTGTCGCTCCCCCTCTTTGCGGAGGAAAGACACAGGACCCTGAGCTGTTCTTTTGTCTGCTCGGCCCTTCCCGGGTTTGCTGCTGGTCCTTCCCGGGTTGGCTGCCGGCCCCTCCACCTCCGTGGAGGGGCGGCACCCCCCACCGCTTTCCCTGCTTCCGTGGAGGAGCGGCACACCGCCGACCGGCTCTCTCGGGGGCTGCTCAGGCGTCATCCGGATGTTCCTTCAGATGTTCCCGGTGCATAGTGTTTCTCTCCTCCTTTATAGTCCTCTTCCACCAATCCATGCTCTGCTGCCCACACGCCGAGCATGCTGCTCTCCTCCAATCAGGAGCAGGATCAGCTCCTGCAGCTCATCAGTCAAATTGGCGAAGGAGCTGCGTAGAAGTTTATTCCTCCCCAGCGCCATATTGTGGGAGAGCAGATGCATAGAATAAGTCTTAATTCCAGTAACTTAGTCTAGTCTCAGTTGCTCCCCACATTGTTTCAACTCCTAAATTCCCCCAGCAGCCTGGGCTAAGGTAGGCTGTAGCTGGGAGCTTGGACGCAAGCTGAGTTTCTCACATGAAGTTGCAGGGACCCAGCACTTGGGCATGCTTTTACAGGAAATCACAATTCACAGGAAGCAGAAGCAGGAATCAACCTGGCATTCCAATATGAGATGCAGGATTCCAAAATGGCTTCTTAATCACAACACCTAACACTTGATCCCAAATTACACTTTAATTTAAAAGATTAGTTAACAAAAAATAAGCAACACCCACTTTAATTGTTTAATATGCATATAAAATTTTAAAAAGCAAAATGTTAAAGTGAAATATTGATTAAAACACATCTAATCCAAATATCACTTAACTAAGCAGAAAAATTTGTCATGGTGTTCATGCAAATGATTTTTTCTTTCTATAAGCCTTTGGCTTGACTTTTAGTTTTATTAGGCAAGTAAAAATGTGGATGAAGAATCTTACTGATGTTTCTGACTTAGGGTATTAGGGTTAGAGAACAGCTGTTCCCTGTCATGGTTTCCAAGTGGTATGTGATACACTGGCCCTGACAACCAGGATACAATTAACGTGAAGTCTTCTCAGATGATTTGCCTGAAAGGGTAGCTGGTTATTTTATCAGCAACTGCGGAATTGGTCTCCCTAAATAATGTCTCTAAGTAGCTATTCCAGAGCAAAAGGGAAGAGGAATATTGGTTATTTATTTGTCCCCTCTCATTAATAGAGCTCATGGTGAGAAAGGACTCTTTCTGGCTTTGAAGGCGACTACTATATTGCAGACACCTGCAATATAAAATCAGGGGTTTTAGATTAACTTGAAAAGTGCACTGAGAGGAGTCAATAACCCCGAAGCATGTGGAAGTGAGTTTGCCCAGTTTGTCTAGCCAGTCTTCAGTTGATGGACATCTGGTTTGATTCCATATTTAGCTATTGTAAATTGAACTGAAATAAACAAGAGAGTGTAGATAACTCTTTCATATATTGATTTCATTTCCTTTGGATAAATTCCCGGGAGTTGGAAGGCTGTATCATATTGTAGATATATATCCAGCTTTCTGAGATATCTCCATACTGTCTCCCACCATGGCTGTACCAGTTTACATTCCCACCAATACTGGGCTAAGGTACCCTTCTCCCCACATCCTCCCCAGCATTTGTTTGTTTATTTCCATATGTGAGATATTCCAAGGATGAGGTGAAACCTCATTGTGGTTTTGATTTACATTTCTCTGATGGCTAGAAATTCTGAGCAATTTTTCACGTGTCTATTGCCCATTTGAATTTCCTCTCTTGAGAAATGTCTGTTCAGTTCCTTTGCCCATTTCTTAATTGGATTGATTGTTTTTTTGTTGCTGAGTTTCTTGAGTTCTTGCTAGATTTTGGAAGTTAGTCTGTTGTCAGTTGCAGTGTTTGAAAATATTTTCTCCTGTTTTGTGAGTTGCATCTTCACTTTACTGAGTGTTTATTTTGCATTGCAGAAGTTCCTCAGTTTGATGTAATCCCACTTGTTAATTTTGGCTTTGATTGTCTGGACTTCTGGGATCTTTCCCAAGAGGTCTTTCCCTAGGCCAATGTCTTGTGGGTTTTCCCCAGTGTTCTCCAGTAATTTGATGGTATCACATTGTAGGTTTAGGTCTCTGATCTATTTTGAGTGGGTTTTTGTGTAAAGTGTGAGGTAAGGGTCTTGTTTCATACTTCTGCATGTGGAGATCTAGCTTTCCCAGCACCATTTGTTAAAGAGACTGTCTTGCTTCTGGGAGTTGATTTTTACTCCTTTGTCAAAGATCAGATGATTGTAGATGGATGGATTTATTTCTAGGGTTTCTATTCTGCTCCATTTGTCTACATGTCTGTTTTTGTGCCAGTACCAGGCTGGTTTTTTAAAGATTTATTCATTTATTTTAAAGTTAGAGTTACATAGAGAGAGAAGAGGCAGAGAGAAAGAGAGAAAGAGAGAGAGAGAGAGAGAGAGAGAGGTCTTCCATCTTCTGGTTCACTCCCCAATTGGCTACAACAGCTGGAGCTGTGCCAATCTGAAACCAGGAGCCAGGAGCTTTCTCCAGGTCTCCCATGCGGGTGCAGGGGCCCAAGGACTTGAGCCATCTTCTACTCCTTTCCCAGGCCATAGCAGAGAGCTGGATCAGAAGTGGAGCAGCTGGCTCTCAAACTGGTGCCCATATGGGATGCTGGCACTTCAGGCCAGGGTGTTAATCCACTGTGCCACAGCACCAGCCCCAGGCTGTTTTGGTTTAACTGCTCTGTAATATGTCTTAAGGTCTTGTATTGTGATGCCTCCAGCTTTGCTTTTGTTGTTGAAGATTGCCTTTTTTTTTTTTAATGGGGTCACTTGTTTTTCCATATGAATTTTAGCATCATTTTTTCTAGAACTGAGAAGAATGTTATTGATATTTTGATTGGGATTGCACCGAATCTACAAATTGCTTTTGTTAGTATGGACGTTTTAATGATGTTGATTTTTTCAATCCATGATCATGGAAGATTTTTCCACTTTTTTATGTCTTCTATTTCTTTCTTTAATAAATTTTTTGACAGGTGGAATTAGACAGTGAGAGAGAGACAGAGAGAAAAGTCTTTCTTTTTCTGTTGGTTCAACCCCCAAATGGCCACCACGGCCAGGGCGCTGCACCCATCTGAAGCCAGAAGCCAGGTGCTTCCTCCTGGTCTCCCATGCGGGTGCAGGGCCCAAGGACTTGGGCCATCCTCCACTGCCTTCCCGGGCCACAGCAGAGAGCTGGACTCTAAGAGGGGCAACCGGGACAGAATCTGGTGCCCCAACCGGGACTAGAACCCGGGGTGTCAGCGCTGCAGGTGGAGGATTAGCCTAGTGAGCCATGGCACTGGCCTCTTTAATGTTTTATAATTTTCATGATAGAGATCTTTGATGGCCTTAGTAAAATTTATTCCAAGATATTTGATTTTTTGTAGCTATTGTAAATGGGATTGATCAAGAAGTTCTTTGTCAAGTATGGCATTGTCTGTGTATATGAAGGCTATTGATTTTTGTGTATTGATTTTATATCCTGCTACTTTACCAAACTATTTATGAGTTTCAATAGTCTCAATGGAGTTTTTTGGATCTGCTGTTTATATAATCATGTCATCAGTAATGTGTTTTTCAATCTCAGGCTTAGAAAATATTTTTTCAAACTAGTATATACTGCTTTGAGCACTTTGTTTTTACTATTTTTTTTAAATTCCGTATGCTTAAAGAAGTATTCTCAAGTATACCTGGGATTTGTTTTAACAAGGTGTGGTAAGAAAGTAGGCATTATACCCACAGACTCCTGGCCATGGCAGCACAACACTCCATAAGGGCCACATGTGGAAGAACTGGGGATAATCAGGGGTCAAAAGGATGAGGGAGAGTATGACCATGACCATAAGCATTCAGTGAGGTTTTGTGGGAAGGGAACTGTGAGGCTGTGAAGGTTCACTGAACAAGCTAAGGATTTGAAGATTTGGAACCTACTCTGGGCCAGCAAGGCCATCTCCAGTTATCCTGGACCTTGTCCTGGGCTGTTTTAGGGAGAGGAAAGTATTGGCTTTGTGTGTGAGAGTTTGATAAAGGAGATGATTAGCTATGTGCGCTCTGATTTGGTTTGTGTAGCAAATGCGTACTCACATAGGGAATTTTTTTTTTCTCATACATAAAGTAACAATGGGAAGGTTGTCTCCATAAGATCAAGGACTCCAATGCTAGAATATATCAAGAATACAGAAAACTCCAGGCATTTGGCAAAGTGATTAAGATACCACCTGCAATGCCTATGTCTGATATCACAGTGCCTGAGTTCAAGTCTTGGCTCCACTCCTGATTCCAGTTTTCTGCTAATTTGCTTCCCAGGGGCATACAGATGATGGCTCACATACTTATTTCTCTTCCACACACACACAGGAGACACGATTGTGTTCCCATATTCCAGCTTTGTCCTTGCTAATCCCAGATCTTCTAGCATTTGGAGAGTGGGCTAGAGGATAGAAGATTTCTTTCTCTTTCTCCTTTTTCTCTCTTTATTCCTCCTTCCACCCCCATATCTTCCTCCATTTCACTTTATATATAAATAATGAATACAGAAAATAAGAAAATACAGTCAATACCAAAGAAATTTAAAGTTACATTCCAATTTTATATATGAAATAACAGATTAAAGTCATATTCATCATATCTTTTGAAAATCATTGGTAGCTCCACTCTATAATTCATTTAGCATGTCATTAGGGGAAAATGTGAATTATTTAGTCCAAAATATTAAGTAATTCAGAATTTATTCTGTATCTTTTTTAGGAAAGCTTTTGTGTACCTGACATTTTATATGCAATGGTAATCCTAGCAATAATTTTTTCAATATGTAAAGATTTTCACTAAGTTTTGACTATTTTCTCTAACCTTCCTTTATGTCATTAAGTACAGTGATTATTCTTGTTTCAAATTTGGGTGGGAGATATAAATTGTTAGAGAGATGTCACCATTAAGACCCTTAGGAGTACATAATGGAATTCAGAGAAATCCATTACTACTATTATTGTGAAACTAGGCAAACTTGACATTTTACTTTTCTGTTTCAGTTTACTAAGGTATAAAATGTTGTATAGTGATTCTATCTCTGAAATCAAGTTACACTACTGTGGTATTGCCTAAATCAGTGTCAGAGTTTTGTATTTTATCCCTGGGTTCCTTCTTCCAATTCATTTGTCCGACTCATAGTTAGTCTCTTATCAGGATCCTCGTCCCACTGAAAAGCCATTTGTAGTCACTTTGCACAACACAAAAGTAACTCTAGGAGCCAGAATAAGTTGCACAGATTTCCTTCATAACCAAATTGGGCCACATGAAAACACTTTTCAAAGAATGTCAACATGAAAAACAGATCTTCTGTGGAGCTGGTTCTCTAATGTCTAAATGTGAGCATCTCTATTTCAAAGTTAAAATGTGGAGCAGACAAATTAGCAAAGAGGAAAGAAGAGGGGGTGAGAAAGAAGACATGGTTGATATGCAAAAGTAAAGAGGCATGCTGGATGGAGAGACCTCGTTTGGGATAGGTTTTCTATCCTTCCAGCTGATATTCTCAAGATCAGATGAATCCTCCACCTTGGGATAAACGGGATTCCTTTGCATTTTTATAATTACTGCTCTCTGTATTTCCACATACCTTTCAGTTAAAAAACTCAGATTTGTTTCTGTTGATTACAGAAAAGGAGTCGTAACTAACATAGTTAGATACAGGAGGATTAAGAAGAGGGGAAGGCAGTGGAGTGAGAGGAGAGAAAAGAGAGTTTCAAAACAAGGTTCCCTGAAGAGATTGCAAGTAAATGCTTATCCAGCATATTATGAGACTTCAATGGGTCTCATTTCAACTTATTCAATACATTAGTATTTTCAGGCAAATATGGTGTATTTCAGTATGGATCTACTGCATCATACACAATTCATTATATCAATTAGCCCTTGAAAATACATGGTCTTCTAAAGTTTTTTAGGTACTTCATACTTGTAGGTTTCACCTTCTCAGCAAGATAATGAATCACAGATTTCACAAATTCTGTATATGTATATTCACAGAGACACATTAAATAGCTTTTATTCATCTTGAAACAGTTACAGAAATCTTTGGTAAAAAGTTAGAAAGCTATCTCACAATTGAAAAAGCAGTTCTCTCAAGTGACAATGGAACTATCATTATTATACCCTCCTTTTTGCTTCTTCTTCAGGGAACACAATCTCTTTTAGTAAAATCATCCTCTTTCTAGTAACTTGCTTGCTCTGATTAGGTGGCATACTTGGGTCTTGGTGTATTGAACAATATTACAATAGTCAATTAGCCCAAAGAGGAACGTGTTTAACTATGTTTTTCTCCTGGGGATTTCAGAGTAGAGATAAGATTCATTAAGTTAGATTTTGTTTTCATTAACTCTCCTTAATTACAAAAAGCCCTGCTATGACATTAAAGATGAGTCCCAGATGTGTGATGTTTATTCCAAATGGAGGTACAAGTAATAGCTTTACATGCTTATAGGTGGACTCTGTGCATGAAAAAATTGCCTTGATACACATGATTTGTATAGATTGTTATATGAAAATAAATATTTTTTCTTTAAGTAATGAGATACCATTTCTATCATACTCATATTTGCATACTAATTAAAAGCCTAATAGATTTAATTTTGTATACATTTGCCTTGGTCCTTAGCTTTATTTTTTGTTAGTTTTATTATTTTTTAACTTGAATAAATATGATTATAGCAGCTTTTCTCCCCATAACCTCCCTCCTACCCACACTGTCCCATCACCCACTCTCTCTCGCATCCCATTCTTCATCAAGATTAATTTTCAATTATCTTTATATACAGAAGATCAACTTAGTATATACTAAGATTTCAACAGTTTGCACCCACACAAATACGCAAAGTGTAAAGTACTGTTTGAGTGCTAGTTTTACCGTTAATTCACATAGTACAACACATCAAGGACAGAGATCCTACATGCGGAGTAAGTACACAGTGACTCCTGTTGTTGATTTAACAATTAACACTCTTATTTATGATGCCAATAATCACCTGAGGCTCTGGTCATGAGCTGCCACGGCTATGGGAGTCTCTTGAGTTCACAAACTCCAACCTTATTTAGACAGAGACATAATCAAAGTGGAAGTTCTCTCCTCCCTTCAGAGAAAGGTACCTCCTTATTTGATAGTCTGTTCTTTCCATGCGGTCTAAATCACAGAGATCTTTCACTTAGGACATTTTTTTATTGCCACAGTGTCTTGGCTTTTCATGCCTGAAATACTCTTATGGGCTTTTTAGCCAGATCTGAATGCCTTAAGGGCTGATTCTGAGGCCAGAGTGCTGTTCACGACATCTGCCATTCTATGAGTCTGTTGTGGATCCCACTTCCCATATTGGATCGTTCTCTCCTCTTTAATTCCATCAGTTAGTATTGGCAGACACTGCTCTTATTTATGTGATCCCTTTGACACTTAATCCTATCTTTTTGATCAATTATGAACTGAAGCTGATCACTTTGACTAGTAAGATGGCATTGTTACATGTGACCTTGATGGGATTGACTTGGAATCCCCTGGCAGATTTCCAGCTCTACCATCAGAGGTAAGTCCAGGAGAGCATGTGCCAAACTGTACATCTCCTCCTTCTCTTTTTCTCACTCTTATATTTAACAGGGATCAGTTTTCAGTTAAATTAAAAAACCAAAGAATAATAGTGTGCCAATTAAAGAGTTCAATCAATGTTAATAGGTACAACAAAAATACTGAAAGGAATAAAATAGTAAGTTGTTCCTCGACAGTCAGGACAAGGGCTGATCAAGTCACTGTTTCTCATAGTGTCTATTTCACATCTACAGGTTTCCTTTTAGGTGCTCAGTTGTCACTGATCAGGGAGAACATATGATATTTGTCCCTTTGGGACTAGCTTATTTCACTCAGCTTGATGTTTTCCAGATTCCTCCATCTTGTTGCAAATGACCGGGTTTCATTGTTTTTGACTGCTGTGTAGTATTCTATAGAGTACATGTCCCATAATTTCTTTATCCAGTTTTCTGTTGATGGTCATTTAGGTTGATTCCATGTCTTAGTTATTGCGAATTGAGCTGCAATAAACATTGAGGTGCAGTCAGCTCTTTTATTTTCCAGTTTAAATTCCTTTGGGTCAAATCCGAGGAGTGGGATGGCTGGGTCATGTGGTAGGGCTATATTCAGGTTTCTGAGGAATCTCAAAACTGACTTCCATAGCAAATAGCATTCCCACCAAAAGTGGATTAGTATGTGTTTTTCCCCACATCCTCACCAGCATCTGTTGTTAGCTGATTTCTGTATATGAGCCATTCTAACAAGGGTGAGGTGAAACCTCATTGTGGTTTTGATTTGCATTTCCCTGATGGCTAGTGATCCTGAACACTTTTTCATGTGTCTGTTGGCCATTTGCATTCGCACTTTTGAAAAATGTCTACTTAGGTCCCTGGCCCATCTCTTAATAGGTTGTTTTGTTGTTGCGGAGTTTCTTGATCACTTTGTAGATTCTGGTTATTAATCATTTATCGGTTGCATAGTTTGCAAGTATTTTTTTTTTACGTTCTGTCAGTTGCCTCTTCACTTTCCTGACTGCTTCTT
Source organism: Oryctolagus cuniculus (assembly GCF_051225735.1). Taxonomy (NCBI): domain Eukaryota; kingdom Metazoa; phylum Chordata; class Mammalia; order Lagomorpha; family Leporidae; genus Oryctolagus; species Oryctolagus cuniculus. The sequence continues at coordinate 135,757,537 of NC_142870.1, forward strand.
TTGCAGTACAGAAACTTCTCAATTTGTTGTAATCTCAATTGTTAATTCCAGCTTTGACTGACTGTGCCTCTGGAGTTTTTTCCAAGAAATCTTTGCCTGTGCCTATATCTTCCAGGGTTTCTCCAATGCTCTCTAATAATTTGATGGTGTCAGGTCATAGGTTTAGATCTTTAATCCATCTTGAGTGGATTTTTGTGTAAGGTGTAAGGTAGGAGTCTTGCTTTATGATTCTGCACGTGGAAATCCAGTTATTGCAGCACAATTTGTTGAATAGACTGTCTTTGCTCCAGGAATTGGTTTTAAATCCTTGATCAAATATAAGTTGGCTGTAGATGTTTCTGGTGTTTCTATTCTGTTCCATTGGTCTATCCATCTGTTTCTGTACCAGTACCATGCTGTTTTGGTAACAACTGCCCTGTAGGATGTCCTGAAATCTGGTATTGTGATGCCTCCGGGTTTGTTTTTGTTGTTCCATATTGCTTTAGCTACTTGAAGTCTCCTGTGCCTCCATATGAATTTCAGCATCCTTTTTTCCTTATCTGAGAAGGAGGTCTTTGGTATTTTGATTGGTATCACATTGAAACTATAAATTGCTTTTGGGAGAATGGACATTTTGATGATATTGATTCTTCCAATCCATGAGCATGGAAGATTTTTCCTTTTTTTGGTATCCTCTTCTATTTCTTTCTTTAAGGTTTTGTAATTCTCATCGTAGAGATCTTTAACATCCTTGGATAATTTTATTCCAAGCTATTTGATTGTTTTTGTAGCTATTGTGAATTGAATTGATCTTAGAAGTTCTTTCTCAGCCATCACATTGCCTGTATATACAAAGACTCATTTTTGTACATTGATTTTATATCCTGCTACTTTGCCAAACTCTCCTATGAGTTACAATATTCTTTTCATAGAGTTCTTTGGATCCCCTAAATAAAGAATCAGAAAATATGCAAAGAGGGATAGTTTGACTTCTTCCTTCCCAATTTGTATCCCTTTAATTTCTTTTTCTTGCCTGATGGCTCTGGCTAAAACTTCCAGAACTATGTTGAATAGCAGTGGTGAGAGTGGGCATCCCTGTCTGGTACCAGATATCAATGGAAATGCTTCCAACTTTTCCCCATTCAATAGGATGCTGGCTATGGGTTTTTCATAAAATGTCTTGATGGTGTTGAGGAATGTTCCTTCTATACCCAATTTGCTTAGAGTTTTCATCATAAAGGTGTGTTGTATTTTATTAAATGCTTTCTCTGCATCTATTTAGATAAACAAATGGTTTTTCTTCTGCAGTTTGTTTTTGTGGTGTATCACATTGATTGATTTGTGAACATTGAGTGATCGCTGCAAACCACTGGTAAATCTGATTTGCTCTGTGTGAATGATCTTTATGATGTGTTGTTGAATTCTATGGCCAGAATTTTATTGAGGATTTTTGCGTCTATGTTCATCAGGGAAATTGGTCTGTAATTCTCTTTCAACGCTGCATCTTTTTCAGACTTAGAGATTAAGGTGATGCTGGCTTCATAGAAAGAATTTGGGAGGATTCCCTATCTTTCACTTGTTCTGAATAGAATTGGAGTTAGTTCTTCTTTAAATGTCTGTTAGAATTCTGCATTGAATCTATCCGGTCCTAGGCTTTTCTTTGTTGTGATGCCTTTATTACTGATTCAATTTCTGAATCACTTATGGGTCTGTTTTTGTTCTCCATGTCTTCATGGTTCAATTTTGGTAGGTTGTATGTGTCCAGGAATCAATCCATTTCTGATATATTTCCCTGTTTGCTACCATACAACTCTTTGTAGTAATTTCTGATCACTCTTTTTATTTCTGTGGTGTCTGTTGTTACATTCCATTTTTTTTATCCCTGATTTTATTGTTTTGGGTCTTCTCTCTCCTTTTTTTTAGTTAGTTGGGCCAATGGTGTGTCAATTTTGCTTATTTCTTAAAAAACCAGCTCTTCGTTTAGCTGATCTTTTGTAATTTTTTATTCAATTCTGTTGATTTTTTCTCTGATTTTAAGTATTTCTCTTCTCCTACCAGTTTTGATTCTGGTTTGCTCCAGTTTTTCTAGATCCTTGAGATGCATGATAGCTCATTTGTTTTGTTTCTTTCCAATTTCTTGATGTAGGCACCTATTGCTATAAACTTTCCTCTTAACACTGCTTTTGCTGTATCCCATAAATTTTGGATTGTTGTGTGGTTATCTTCATTTACTTCCAGAAAGTTTTTGATTTCTCTTTTGATTTCTTCTATGACCCAGTATTCATTCAGAAGCCTGGTGTTCAGTCTCCATGTGTTTGCATATGCTCTAGGGATTCCAGAGTTCCTAATTTCCAGGTTCATTCTATTATGATACAAGAAGATGCATGGTATGATTTCAATTCTTTTGAATTTACTGATACTTGCTTTATGGCCTGGTATGTGGTCAATCCTAGAGTAAGTTCCATGCACTGCTGAGAAGAATTTGTATCCTTCAAGAGTAGGATGAAAACTTCTGTAGATAACTGTTAGATCCATTTGGTCTATAGTGTCAATTAAATCTGCTCTTTCCTTGTTGATCTCTGTCTGGTTGATCTGTCCATTGCTAAAACTGGAGTACTGAAGTCCCCCAATACCATTGTATTGGAGTCTAAGTCTCCCTTTAAGTTCTGTAACATATCTTTTAAATAACCTGGTGTCCTGTAATTAGGTGCATACACGTTTATAATAGTTACATCTTCTTGTTGAATTGATCTCTTAATCATTATATAGTGCCCCTCCTTGTCTCTCTTAACAATTTTTGTGTTAAAGTTTATTTTGTCTGATATTAAGATGGCTACAGCAGGTCCAGCACCGTGGCTCACTTGACTAATCTTCCTCTTGTGCTGGCATCCCATATGGGCTCTGGGTTCTAGTTGCTGTTGCTCCTCTTCCAGACCAGCTCTCTGCTGTGGCCCGGGAAGGCAGTGGAGGATGGCCCAAGTGCTTGGGTCCCTGCACTTGTGTGGGAGACCAGGAAGAAGCACCTGGCTCCTGGCTTTGGATAGGCGCAGCATTGGCTGGAGTGGCCATTTGGGGAGTGAACCAACGTTAGGAAGATCTTTCTCCCTGTCTCTCTCTCTCACTGTCTATAACTCTACCTGTCAAATAAAAAAAAAAATTAAAAATGTAAAAAAAAAGATGGCAATGGCAGCTCTTTTTTGGTTTCTGTTGACATGGAAGATCTTTTTTACAACCTTTCACTTTCAGTCCGCATGCATCTTTGTTGGAAAGATGTGTTTCTTGTAAGCAGCAAATAGATGGGTTTTGTTTTTAATCTAGTCTGCCAGTCTGTATCTTTTAACTGGAGAGTTGAGGCCAATTACATTCAATGTGACTATTGATAAGTAATGACTTCATTCTGCCATTTTCCCAAAGATATTTCTAATATATGCTTTGAACTTTCTGTGATCTTTTACTGAGAGATTTTCTTCCTTTACCTTCTTTCACACTGATGGCATTGTTTCTATATTTCTGTGTGTTACACATCTTTAAGCATCTTTCGCAGGGCTGGACGAGTGGTGACAAATTCTTTCGATTTCTGTTTGCTAAGAAAGGTCTTTATTTCACCTTCATTCACAAATGAGGGCTTTGCAGGATATTCTGGGATGGCAGTTTTTTTCTCTTAGTTCATGGGCCATATCTCATAATTCCCTCCTAGCATGTAGGGTTTCTTGCTAGATTTCTGCTCTGAGTCTAATTGGAGATCCTCTGAGAGTAATACGACGTTTCTCTCTTGCACATTTTAAAATCCTTTCTTTATGTTTCACTTTGGTGAGTTTGATTACAATGTATCGTGGCAAGGATATTTTCTGGTCATGTTTATTGGGAGTTCTGTGTGCTTCCTGTACTTGGATGTCTTTTTCTCCAAACCCAGGAAGTTTTCCACTAGTATCTCACTAAAAAGGCCTTCTAATCCTTTCTCTCTCTCCATGCCTTCAGGAAATCCTAGAACCTGAATGATGGGTATTTTACTTGTATCCTCTAGTTTCCCAACAATATTTTTTAGATTTCTAATTTCCTCTTCTGGTCTTTGGTTTGACTGTATATTTTACTGCGCTCTGTCCTTTAGGTCCAATATTCTCTCTTCTACCTCACTTATTCTGTTTTTAAGGCTCTCAACTGTGTTTTTTATTTGTTCTATTGAATTCTTCATTTCATTTTGATTTATCTTCAATATCTCAATTTCATGTTCTATTAAATTCCTCATTTCATTTTGATTCCTCCTTAAGATTTCATTTTCCTGAGAGAGATTTTCATTCATGTCTTACATGGATTTCAGTAATTCATGCATTTGTTTTTGATTACTTCTAAATATTCTTATCATAAATTTTTTGAGTTCCATTTCTTGCATTTCTTCTATCTCGTCATCTTCATAAGCTTGTATTTGAGTGTCATGTTCTTTTGGGAGCGTCATATTGCCTTCCTTGTTCTTGTTTTCTTGGTTGTTGCCTTTTTTGTTTGGCATTGTGGAGATATTCTTTGGTTTTTTTCTTTTTCTTTTTTTTTTCCTGTGGCAGCTTTTTTCCTTATATTTTGACTCTCGATTAAATGGATTGTCTGTTTTTGGTGAATCTCTAGAGGCTTGTGGTTGGTGTGGCCAGAGAACTCTGTTCAGTTCTTTAGCATTAAGGATGTGCCTAATGTGACACACCCAGGTTTGGCCTAGTAAATCTCACTCTCTCTTTCTCTTTCTCTTATCGGAAGGGAAGTAATTCTATTCAGCTGAGCTCTTCTCCTAAATGGCAATCAGTGTCTGAGCTCTGGCCCCTGTGGTTATAATATTCATCTGCTCTGTCCCAAGGACCACACAAAGGATCTGTGCAGTCCTCAGTGTAAGCTCCAATTCCCATGCAATGTCTCTCACCTCATAGCCAGGGCCACCCAAGCTTGTGGCATCTCCCACTGAGACTAGTCATATCTCAGCCACACTGTAAGTTCTCCCATGCACTCTCAGGTTTTTTTCACAGTCCCAGTTCATAAGCTCCACAAATTCATTAGGTCTTAGTCTCTTTTTATTTCTTCCCACCAGAGTCAGGTTTTTCTGCTTGGCTGATTGCCTGGTGCAGCCCCAAGCTGGCACAGCTGTTACGTATGTACAAAATGGTGCCTGCTCTATTGGCTGGTATGCCTTTGTAAGGTGAGTGGAGAGAGAATCATGTCTGTACCATCCCTTTTATTTTTTCTCTCCTCTAGTTAGGCTGGTGTACTTTCCCCCATGGGGCTTCAAGCCTCGTTCCCTCTAGGCTCTTCCTGCCACTTTTCCACCAGTGTCTCTGGCTACTGCAGTGCAGGCTACTGTGGTGCAGGCGCCCAAGCACTTGAGCCATCTTCCACTGCCTTCCTGGGCCACAGCAGAGAGCTTGACTGGAAGAGAAGAAACTGGGACTAGAACCTGGTGCCCATATGGGATACCAGCACTGCAGGTGGAGGATGAACCAAGTGAGCCATGGCACCGGCCACAGCCTCCTTTCTTCATAACTAGCTTGTTACATATATTCAGTCATAGTGACAAAAAACCTACTGAAAGCAAGTATTCTATTAGAAACAATTAAGTCTTTCAAGTGTTTATATGCATGAGGTTTCTATTTTGAGTCTCATTACACTGACATATGTCATAGTGGTATGCATCATGTCCTTGACAGTTAATAAATTTAGAAGAGGAAATCCTTAGCATTCCTTAGCCTTGAGTCTTTTTTTTTCTTTATCTTTTATTTAATGAATATAAATTTCCAAAGTACGACTCATGGGTTACAATGGCTTCCCCCCCCCATACCGTCCTTCCCACCCACAACCCTCCCCTTTTCCACTCCCTCTCCCCTTCCATTCACATCAAGATTCATTTTCGATTATCTTAATATACAGAAGATCAGCATTCCTTAGCCTTGAGTCTTAACAGTCATGCTGGACCTCAAAATAGGGCACATACATTTTCTGCTCTCAAATAGTTTACACAATACAGGACATAGCTTTCTGAAAGTTTTTAGAACTTACTCATAATAGCTTATGTATACATCCATGAATGGTTTTGAGGAATTTTCTTATGCCCTTTTATTTTCAACAGTGAGAATTTTGCATTCTTCATGACACAAATTTTGTATATTTTTAAAAACAAATAATTCCAGCTACTATTTTAAATTTCTTATTGTGAAGCTGTAAATGATATTTAAATTTTTAAAAAGTCACTACATACAGTGGGTATCCCTTTTAATTTTTGAATAGTTTGTCTTTCTTTTAAAAAATTTATTTATTTTATTTGAAAGAGTTAGAAAAAGAGAGGAGGAGAGACATAGAGGTCTTCCATCTGCTAGTTCACTCCCCAGTGTTGCCCTATTTCTTAATCAAAGTTGCTAAAGTTTTAAGCATCTGGTGGAGCCACGTACTTGGCTTGTATTCCATTAGGCCCCTACAACAGTCTTCTTTATTGACCTCTTTTAGCTTTTTTCTCCTGTACCAATAAAGTTTTACTTTTTATTTCATCATTTTATACTTCTTTATTTAAAATACTCTTTATTTAATTCCTCCCTTCTTTGCAGAAACATGCAACTTATTAGTCCCAATAAGTTCCAAAATATCTTTCTCCTCCTGGTCAGGGGCTAGCATTGCAGAGAGTTCCTTGCTCATACTGAGGATCACACAAATCCTTTGTGTGGTTCATGTGCTAACATGGATGAGGGTTGTATACACTGGGGGATAATTCCAGGAATTGATCACCTTGGAAGAGAGGAGGTAAGGTTGTGATTACATCAACAGGTATGATCATACCCTCTCTTCTGATGACAATAGAGGTGATCTACCACACCTAACTTGAGTATTACCCTGGATACACACCTTGCACTTCAGCACTGACCAGAGTTCCCTTGACCCACCTAGCACATACCTCTGGGTATTCACTGAAAAACAGACACTCCGCTAAGACAAAGAGGCATAGTTCAAAGATAAAGTCAATCAAAAGGAGAAAACCAAAAAGTATTTCCACAAATGCCTAAAAATAATTGCAGAAATACAAGAAGCAAGAACAAGGAAAATAACATGACTCCCCCCAAAGAACACAATAACACTTCAGTAGTAGATGTGAAGATGAAGATAATGATAAAATGCTTGAAAAGAAACTCAACAGAATAATCATACAATTACTCAGATGTGTTGAGAAGCAAATTCATAAGCTAAAGAAATACATGACACAGGGGAAAAATTCCCATGAGATTGAGATTTTGAGGGGAAATTAAGCTGAAATACTCAAAATGAAGAATTCAATATGTCAAATAAAAATACAGTGGAAAACATTAACAAAAACTTGGTGAGGTGGAAATAGAATGTCTGAGCTAGAAGACAAATCTTTGGAAATATGTAAATATGTCAGTCAAAGTGCTGTACATGGAGATTTAATGCTATAACTAGTACTCAAACAGTATTGTTCACTTTATGTTTCTGTGTGGGAGCAAACTGTTGAAATCTTTACTTAATGTATGCTAAACTGATCTTCTGTATATAAAGAGAATCGAAAATGAATCTTGATGTGAATGGAAGGGGAGAGGGAGTGGGAAAGGGGAGGGTTGTGGGTGGGAGGGACGTTATGGGGGGGAAGCCATTGTAATCCATAAACTGTACTTTGGAAATTTATATTCATTAAATAAAAGTTAAAAAAATATGTCAGTCAGAGCCCTTCTTCCCCAAAATGGAGAAATTATAAAAATTAAAATAATGTTGGAGATTTATGGGACACTATCAAATAACTAAATATACCAGTCTTAGGAGTTCCTGTCTGTATGGAAAGAGAGAATGGATTAGAAGGCCGGTTTAGTGACATAACAACATAAAAATTCCCCAATTTGGACAAAAAACAAGGGCATCCAAATAGAGGAAACATATAGAACTCCCAATAGACATGACCAAAAATCTTCACTACAACATATTGTAGTAATATTTTCAGCAGTAAAATATAAGGAAAAGTTTTTAAAATGTACACAAGAGAAACACGAAATAACCTAAAAAGGAGCTCTAATTTTACTCACAACTTATTTCTTATCAGACACTGTACAGGCAAGGAGGCAATGGAGAGACCTAGTCCATGTCTTAAAAAAAAAGTCAACCCAGAATATTGTGCCCTGCAAAACTCTCATTTATGATTGAAGGTGAAATGAAGACTTTCCATAACAAACAGAAAGAATTTGTCACTATTCATCCAATCATTGAAATAATACTTAAGGATGTTCTGCACACAGAAACACAGAAAGATAGTCATCATTTTGAAATAATGTGAAGATTGAACACCTTATAGTAAAATCAAAAAAATTCCAAAGCAAACAGCAGGAATACATATGGAAAAATGTCAGGGTAGGGGCCGGCACCGTGGCTCAGTTGGCTAATCCTCCACCTCAGGCACTGGCATCCCATATGGGCACCAGGTTCTAGTCCCAGCTGCTCCTCTTCTAGTCCAGTTCTCTGCTGTGGCCCAGGAGGGCAGTGGAGGATGGCCTAAGTGCTTGGGCACCTGCACCAGCATGGGAGACTGGGGGGAAGCACCTGGCTCCTGGCTTTGGACTGGCATAGTTCTGGCCATGGCGGCCATTTGGGGGGTGAATCAACAGAAGGAAGACCTTTCTCTCTGTTTCTCTCTCTCACTGTCTGTAACTCTACCTCTCAAATAAATAAATAAAATCTTAAAAAAATAACAGAAAGAAAAATGTCAGGGTCAAATCATTACTTATCAACAGTTACCTTGAATGTAAATGGCCTCAACTCTCCAGTTACAAGATAAAGACTGGCGAATGGATTAAAAAACAATACCTGTCGCTCCTCCGCCGGGCCGGATGCTGTTTTTCCCTTGCTGTAGGTTTTTTCTATAGCAATGCAAGAACAGGTAAAGAGAAGACTGAAATAACGAGCTCCCCAGCGAACTCTCCACCAACTCTCCACCCCCGAACTTTCCACCAGCCTGGAGACAGTAGTTGTCCCAGAAAGTGCCGTTGAGTCCCCTTTTATAGTCCTCTTCCACCAATCCGTGCTCCGCTGCCTGCATGCTGAGCATGCCGCTTTCTTCCAATCAGAGGTTGGGTCAGCTCCTGCAACTCATTAGTCAAATTGATGAAGCAGCTGAAGCCGCTGTGTAGAACTTGTTTACTCCCTCTCAGCGCCATGTTGTGGGGGCCGGGCCCTGCTTCCCACAAATATCCATCCATTTATTTCCAACATATATGTTTCATATAGAAACATAACACACCCTGAATAGATAAAAGTCTTAAACAACAAAAACAATGTGAGAGGCATCAAAATACCATACTTCGAGACATAATAAATCACAGTCATAATCAAAACAGGCTGCTTCTGGCTCAAAAATAAACATATAGAACAACAGACCAGAGTAAAAACTCCAGAAACTAATCCAGGCATCTACAACCAACTAATCTTTGACAAAAGTTACAAAAATTAATCCCTGGAGAAAGGACACTCTCTTCAATAAATGGTGATTGGAAAATTGTATTTCTGTGAGCAGAAGTATAACACAAGACCCCTCTCTCATATCTTATACAAAAATAGACTCAAAATGGATCAAGGATATAAGCCTATGACCTGAAAACATCAAATTACTACAATGGAATATTGGGGAAACCCTGCAAGATAATGATATAGCAAAGACTTGTTCTAAAAGACCCCAGAAGCACAGGCAATGAAAGCCAAAATTGACAAATGGAATTGCATCAAACTAAGAAGCTTCTGTCCTGTGAAGGACACACTCAACAAAATGAAGAAACAACCTATACAATACGATAAACTCTTTGCAAACTATGTGACTGATAAATGATTAATATCCAGAATCTATAAAGAACTCAAGAAACTCAACAAGAACAAATCAAACAAATCAGATAAGAAATAGGCAAATAATTTGACAAGGCACTTTTCAAAAAAGGAAATTAAAATGGACAACAGACACCTAAAAAATAGTCAAGCTCACCAGCTACCAGGGAAAAGCAAATATAAACCACAATGGGATTTCATCTCACCACAGTTAGAATGGCTCTCCTACAGAAAACAAAAATCAATATGTGGGTAAAAGGATGTGGTGGGAATGTAAATTTATACTAAGATTGTGGAGGACAGTATGGAGTTACCTCAGAGATTTGGAAATCAATCTACCATATGACCCAATCATCCCATTCCTTTGAATTTACCCAAATGAAATTGAATCAGCATATGAAAGAGTCATTTGTACCCCTATGTTTATTGCACCTCAATCCACATTAGCTAAAATATGCAATCATCCCAGATGTTCATCAGTCAATGAATGGTTAAAGAAAATATGGTGCATATATGCTATGAAATGCTACTCAGCAGTAAAAAGAATGAAATCCTGTATTTTGCAACAAAATGGATGCAACTGGAAACCATGATACTTAGTGAAATAAGTTAGTCCCAAAATGACAGATATATATATTCCCTGATCTGAGGTAACTAATAGAGTATCTGAAATGTAATATATTGGAGTGAGAATTGATGATTGTTTGCAGCCCTTGTCTTTTTCCGTTGAGGAAGTGTGTTTTTTTCTTCTTAGCATTTGTTGAATTCTTTACTTAGCTTAGGGTTGACCTTATGAATATAAGATAAAGTTAAATTAGGTAATTGTAAAAATTAAAAGAATAAGAAAGGACAGAGGAGAGAGGTTGCAAGTGTGGGCACGTTGGAGGGCAGAGTGGGAAGTGTCACTGTGCTCCTAAATCTGTATATGAAATACATGAAATTTCTTCACTTTAAAATATTTAAAAATAATTAAAACAAGTAAATTAATTGAAATATATTTTTAGTGAGTTGAGTATTTTTGTATGGGAAAGGTGCTTGGCACAGTCATTGTAATGCTGATACTGTGTTTGATCTGAGTTTACTTTGCTTTTGCTACTGATATAGTTTCTTTCTAAGCCACCAAAGATAGCAAGTGATGGCTCAAATAGTTGGGTCCCCTATGGGAGGCCAAGATTGTGTTCTTGGCTCCTGACCTTGGCCTGGCACAATCCTGGTTATTACATGCATTTTGGGAGTGGACTAGCTATAGAAAAACCCTGTTTATCTGTTTGTCTTCTTTTGCCTTTCAAATAAAAATTAAAATAGATAGTTTAAAGGATATACTCATGATAATTTACAAGTAATGAATATAAAATTATCATTGTAGCTTCTATAACTTTTTACAAATGGGTGAATAGTTTTTTAAACTTTTCCAAGTGAATCAAAATAGTTAGTAATCTTAGTTTAATTATACTCCAAAGAATCCTGTTTCTTCTATTATTTTCTGTCCTTTAAATCCTGATTCTTCATTATTTTCTCCTCTCTCTCCTAGCTGATTTTTTTTTATCTTTTTCCAAAGAATTGCTTTCTTATCTTATAGTTCAAAGTCGTTAATTAATATTGCCTTATTTTTACAATGTAATTTAATTCACAGCATAAATTAGCATGGATTTAGTACTGTCTTCAATGACATTAACACAGTAATTTTTCCTTCTTATATACCCCACTGGCAAAATCCCACCTCTAAGACACATATTTCATCTAAAAACACAAATAAGCTAACAAATGGAGAAATGTTTTTTCTCAACTGTTTGTTTTTAAAATATGCTCCACATTTCTCAAGTTCTACTTTTACAATTTGCATAATAAATAATATAAGTAGCATTGTCTGTATATTCTTTTTGTTATTTTTTTATTTATATTGATAAATAATAATTGTACATATTTATGGGATACAATGTGATATTTTGATACATGCATACATTTTAATGATAAAATTAGGATAATTAGCATCCATTGCTTCATATATTCAATATTTCTTTGCAGTGTGAATATTAACTCTCTTTTCTCACTATTTTGAAAAATACAATGTTATTGTTAACTATTATTACCCAACTGTGCAATAGAACACCAGAAAGATTATATTTACAATAAGGAAAATTATTTTTTAATTCAATAGAAGTAAAACTTTCTGAGGTTTATTTTATATATATGCATATATATAAATATAAATATATTTATTTCAAATTTTAAATATCTCAGAAAGGAACTATTAATATCACATAATCTCACATAGCATAATACCTTTTGTGAGAAGCTTTTCTCTTTGGGTAAAATGACTTCTAAAAAACATTTTGTGACATTAATCCTAAGTTTGCTTCATATGTGTGTGTGTGTGTGTGTGTGTACAGCAAAACTTAATTAACTTTGAAGAAGAATCCAAGATTGATACATTTTTTGTGAGCACTTAGACATAACTATGGTTATAGACATAAGAATATCCTCCACATAACACACTAAAAAGAAGTAAATATTTAAGAATAAGTTTTACTATTAACTCTCATAATCCAACTTTTTGAGGACAGAGGTCCTGCATCAGAAGTTAGTGCACACAGTGACTCCGTTGTTATGTTGACAATTAACACTCTTATGCATGACATCACTGATCCCCCTAGGCTGTCGACATGAACTGCCTAAGCTATGGAAGCCTTTTTAATCCACAAACTCCTTCAGGATTTAGACAGGGCCATAAGCAGAAGTGGGATTTCTTTCCTCCCATCAGAGAAAAATATATCCTTCTTTGATGACCACTTTTTCCACTGGGGTCTCATTCACAGAGGTCCTTCACATAGGGTACTTTTTGCCACAATGTCTTAGCTTTCCATGCCTGAAATGCTCTCACGGACTTTTCAGTCAGACCAGAATGCTTTAAGGGCTGATACTGAAGTCAGAGTGTTACTTAAAGCGATTGTCATTCTGTGAGCTGGCTGTATGGACTGCTTCCCATTTTTAAGTATTCATTCCTTTATAGTTCTATCTATGATTATTACCAAACACTAATCCTATTTATATGATCACTTTAACATTTGATCCTATCCATATACTCACTTTATCCCTTAAAATGCTATGTTTACCACCCAGTTTAAAGGGATTTGGTGTCTATGGTGAGTTTTTAAATTGTACCCTTAGAAGTAAGTCTGTATGCAGAACTATAAATTTTAGTTACAGACTTCACATATTTCACAATTACAACTTTAGGAGCATGTTAATTCTTCCCACTGTGCCCACCTTCCCACTCATACTATCTCCCCCTTCATCCTCCCTTTCTTGTTCCCGCTCTTATTTTTAACTAAGATCTATTTTCAATTACCTTTATACACATATGGTTATATCTGTGTTGAGTAAAGAGTTCAACTGATAGTATGAAAACAAAACCAAGCAAAAACTTCTTCCTCAACATTGAAGAGAAGGACTGTTCAAAGTCATTGCTTCTTATAGTGATGTGTAGCATATGAGTTGTGGTATTCAAAGATTTTTAATATTTTAATACTGAAACGTAATATTCACCTTCTAAAATTAACATTGTACATATTTCATTAAGGGAGATTTTCATGTTTATGTTTTTAAATTTCTAAGAACAAAGGAGACCATTTCATATGATAATGAAATTATCAAAATAGATATTAGTCAGTCAAATACGTAATGTGTTGAAATGACACATTAGTTTTATTTCAAATTTTAAATATCTCAAAAAGGAACTATTAATACCACATAATCCCACATAGACTAATACCTTTTGTGAGAAGCTTTTCTCTTTAGGTAAAATAACTTCTAAAAATATTTTGTGACATTAATCATAAGTTTGCTTCATATGTATGTGCCTATTGACTCCTTACACCATTTTAAAATTCCCTCTTATCTCTTTTTCATAATATGACCAGAACGTTTCTTTTCTTAAATATGAAAATAATTGAAATAGCAGTCTATAAATCAAGCCAATGTTTAGGTAGATCAAGGGCATTCTTTGTGCAATTCAGATTTAATTTTTCTGCTTTTTCTATTGATTGATATTGCCCAGGTCATAAGAACCCTACCTTAGGCTGTGTCATTATTTTTAGTTAGAGAACTTGGTTCTACTTTCTGTTCACCAGGTCTTTTCTACTTTGTGCTTTCTGAGGTCTCATGTTTCTTGCTAAAGTACACCGCCTATCAACAAAAATTAAATCAATAACTAAAAGGTATTTTTCATTTTATTGCAAAAAAACAAGGATGGAATCTTTACCTTATTTGGTTTAAATAAAGTAGGAATAAATACAGTAAGTGAATTTGAATGAGTGGGAGAAGGAGTAATGCGGGTTCATCCCGCGAGCCTGTGCACTCTAGGCATAGCGGTGGTGCTCTTCAGCAGGAAGCACTGGAGACGTTTCGGTGAATATGTCCTGTTTTTTTATTTACTTTTTATTTTTTTGACAGGCAGAGTGGACAGTGAGAGAGAGAGAGAGACAGAGAGAAAGGTCTTCCTTTGCCGTTGGTTCACCCTCCAATGGCCGCCGCGGCAGGCGCGCTGCGGCCGGCGCACCGCGCTGATCCGATGGCAGGAGCCAGGAGCCAGGTGCTTTTCCTGGTCTCCCATGGGGTGCAGGGCCCAAGCACCTGGGCCATCCTCCACTGCACTCCCTGGCCACAGCAGAGAGCTGGCCTGGAAGAGGGGCAACTGGGACAGAATCCGGCGCCCCGACCGGGACTAGAACCCGGTGTGCCGGCGCCGCTAGGCGGAGGATTAGCCTAGTGAGCCGCGGCGGTGGCCAATATGTCTGTTTTATTCACGAGCAAGCACACTTTTCTCAGGGCAGGCAGAGGGGGCAAAGGTGGGAGGCATTGCGCACCTTGCCCTCTCAGCCTCCTGCATGAGCAGGGCAAGCAGACTCTCCGCCAGGTACAGAATCACTCACAGAGTCAATACATATGAACAAGGGTAAGCAATAAACAGGGAAGTATGAGAACAAAGAATTTTCTGAATCAGAGTGAGAAAACAGAAATCCTGTTAGCAAGCTAGGTCGTCCTGCTGTTTGAAGTCCAGTTAGCATTCTCAGAATTGTTCTTGGTCAACCTCAGGTTACATTATTAGCCTGTTATGCTGAGATCAATGTCAAATGGCGCTTGGGAAGATGAACAGTGAAAGAGACGTGGAAATAAGTGGAGAGCAATTCAAAATAGGAACTTGTTATATTGACAGAACAATAAGATGTATAAAATGTAGCACAAGCAATATACCACTACAACATTTCAGAACTACATGGTCTCTTTGTAAGGGCAAGGATAAGAGTGGAATCTTATTGAATCAAGTTCCCGAGGGAATTACTTCTTGGTTTATTTTATTTATTTATTTATTTTGCATCATCTAACACCTTTAAAGACTGAACAATGTTTCCTTAGCAACTGAAGAAAAATATATGTTGGACACATCTGTTGTTTATCCTATATCATTCCAAAATACAATTTGGTTGGGCTGGCATGCAAAATTATTCTTAATTTAATGAATATACACAGTTTTCACAGATTTGCTATAAAAAGATCCATTTAAATTAGTTTTCAAGATGGTAGACTGATAGGTGTGGAAAATAAATCTCCACTGTTAATGGAATATATTAACATAATAACTGCCTGATTAAAATTGAGATGTTTATATAATGAAATGTGACCCACAAAGGCAGCAAAATCTCACTTCTCACATTTAGTCAACAACATCAATAAAATATTTAAGGGGATGCTTTGGGGCATACTTACTTTACTTATCAAGCTTCATGTCATGTACTTCAGTGACTCAGTTAATGTATTATAATTGCTCTATTTCTCTCTAGAGCTAAGTAGACCTCACAAGGTACAGCCACATTACAATTGAAGATGAATCTCATTTTAAGTGAATCTAATGATAAGAAAACTTGAGCTTACTATTGTTTATCTCACAGGGAAGGAAGGGAAAAATTAGGGGATCTATTGTAATGAAATCTTTGCCTAACCACTCCTGGATACATGGATTAATATATTTTTGCAAAACTTTACAGAAAGGACAGACCGACCTAAAAGGGTGAAATAAATTTCCCAGTACTAAAAAAATCTGTCAAAAGTCATTGTTGGTGTTTTCATCTTGGGAACTCTGCCTTCACCTTGTACTTTGCCCACTATTCTTGGCTTTCTGGCATCCATCTCTTTTGACAAGTTCTGCTTTTAAATGAGATATCTAGTTCATTTAGATAAGCTACAAATTTCAGCTACATTTTATTTTAAATACACCACATTACTGACCATAACATAGTGTTTGTTTTTTATTTATTTTATTTGAGTGGTATTTTCTCTCCATTCCAGTTTTTTTATTTGACTTTTTATTATTTATTTTTGACTTCATTAAGTTCAGAAATTAACTTTCAACATTCCTTTAGTTATTGTCTTAGAAATAGCAACATTTATTCTATGTATATAAGTTTAAAATTTTAATATGCTTGGATACTTTTGCTCCATTGCTAGTTAATGCATCTGATTCTATTGTTTGTTATTCCGCTATTTTTTTTTTTTTTGGACACACAGAGGGACAGATTCATTCTTCAAACGCCTAGGAGCTGAAAACTCATTTCAAGTATCCAGGAGAGTGTCAGGGATCCAATTACTTGTTCTATCATCTACTGCCTCCCAGGATTCACATTAGCAGGAACCTGGGATTGGGAGTAGAGTCAGCACTCAAACCCAGGAAAGCTGAATCTTAACCACTATGCCAAACACCCACTCTTTCTGTTTGGTCTTGGACATGATGTCTTATCTTTCCAGGAGAGTGATTATTTTTCATTGCATGCTTGGCATTGTTTTTGAGAAATTATTTATAGAAATAACTTGAACACTAGGATGGTGCTCTCCTCCAGAGTGGGCTTCTGTGTGCTGCTGCCCAACACTTTTACATTTCCTTAGTCCAATTTTAAAGGATGAAATCATGCAACATTTGGTGGTATCAAAGCTTGTGTGGTCTGGTATGTAGCAAACCCAGGTGCAAGAAATCAGAAACATACTTTTTGCTCCCATGGACTCTCACTTGTCTCCTTGCCCGGCAAACCTGGTCAGTTGGCAGCCTCCCTACTGCATCTGGAAGAATTAAATTCCAAGTGATAATAGGTTTCCAAAGACCAACTCCCTTCTCTAGACTTTCATTTTCTCCCAATCCTTTGTCTGATCGTTCTACAAGACTTGTTAGCTTCCTGTTTCCTACCAGCTGATAGATGTAATTGAACAACAAAACTTTTTTTCCCTCTAGTTATTCTCACTGGAAAAGTTTCTCTGGATCAAGTTCAAGAGTGCAGGAATCCTTTTTTACAATGCAAGTATGACTCAAAGTTTAAAGAAATACTACTGGTGATTCCAAGGTGTGGATTAGGGCATGACATGGTGCATTAGACTAGGGATGAACAGTTAAATAAAAGGGTATATGAAGCAAACATTCAGTGGGAAAATTGGAGAGAAAACCACACGGGAGATCCTACAAGAAGAGGAGGAACCCTATAGACCTGTGTGGAGTGTGCAGATGTACAGCATGAATATTGGGGCAGCGCATGATTGCAGTGGCCAAGAGCTGGAGGGGATGGAAGCTGGGAGACAAAGATGAGACCAGACTGCAGCAACCCATGGTGATATAACCAGAGGGAGAGTGTGGCATGGGTCCAAATTGGGACATGCTTGTCTTGCCCCACAACTTCTCTACAACAGCACCTGCTGCCTGGCTGAGAAAGAGCAGAAGTCATTTTGGGTCCAAGGGGAAGCTGCTCAAGTCTTTGTGCATGAAACAGGATGCCACCTTCACAGCAGTGCTGGTGGCAGTGGCAGAGCAGCATTTGGCCAGTGGCTCTTGTGTACCCAAGTGACCCAGTGATTCTAGTGGAGGGAACAGTCCACAGTTCCCACTGACTTTGAGTTTATTTGGGAGTCAGCTGGTAACCACATAAGTTGGTGAGGCGCCCCCAGCCTCCCAAAATCAAGATGACTAGGCACAGCTATCTCAGAGCATATCTGCTTCTCTTTTGACTGGGCAGGCTGGCAGGACAAACAGAAACTTATGCATGCAGGGACTGTGCTAGCCTTGTGTGCTGAGACCATGAGGACTCAGTGGTTACTTGAGAAAATGAAGGGAGTAGCTGGGTCTCCAGAAAATCACTGGGAGCAGCTCTGGACACTCCTGGTGCTCACAGTGAGGACTGTGCAGATCACTCGTGTGGTTCAAACAGCATTGTGATCTACCATGCCCAACTTGCGTGTTATCCTGGATATTCTCCCATCCTGAAGCACAGATCAGCAATCCCTGGCCACACCCATCATACAATTCTTGATATTCACTGAAAGTGCAGACATCCCACTAAGTCTCAGAGGCATTGCTCAAAAATATAAAAGCATCAGAGGAAAAAAACAATAAAAACCCCTACTAATACCTAAAAACAAATGCAGAAATTTAAGAAAGAAGAATAAGAAAGATACCATGACTCCTCCTAAAGAAACACATCAATATTTTAATATTAGACTGTGAAGATGAGAAGATAGAGGAAATGCTGGAAATGAAACTCAAAAAAATTAATGATAGAACTACTCAAAAACAGTCAGAAGCAAATACATGAACTAAAGAAAACCATACATATGAATGATATGAATGAAATGATAAGAATGAAATGAATGATATGAATGAAAAAATTCCCATGATTAAGATTTTAAAAAGAAATCAAAATGAAATATTAGAAATGAAGAATTCAATAGATAAGATAAAACTGTGGCGGAAAGGCTTAAGAGCAGATTTGGTGAGACAGAAGAAAGAATATCCAAACTAGAGGACAAATCTTTGGCAATCTTACAATCTAAGCAAAGAAGAAGAGGAGGAGGAGGAGGTGGTGGAGGAGGAGGAAGAGGATGAGGAGGATAAGGAAAAGAGGAGGAGGAAGAAAATAGTAAACTTTAAAAAGAGTGATGAGATTTGTTGGATACTATCAAGCAACCAAACATACGGGTCTTAAGAGTTTTTGAAGGTGTGGAAGGAGAGAATGGACTAGAAGGCCTTTTAGTGAAATAATTACAGAAAACTTCCACAATTTTGAGAAAGAAGGGGGCATCCCAACAGAGAAAGCATATAGAATGCTAACAGACATGACCAGAAAAGATCTTCACCATGACACATTGTAGTCAATCTTTCCACAGTAAAACATACAAAAAAGATTCTAAAATTTGCATGAGAAAAATGCTATATTACTTTCAGAGAATCTCCAATTTGACTCACAGCTGACATCTCTTCAGAAACCCTACAGGCTATAAGGTAATGGCCAGATAGTCCAGTCTCCAGAGAAAAAAAACCCAGAATATTACCCTGCAAAGCTCTCATTAAGAATGAAGGTGAAATAAAGACCATCTACAACAAACATAAATTGAACAAATTTGTTGCCATTCTATCAGTTTTACTAAAGATGCTTAAGGATGTGCTATACACAGAAACACAGAAAGACAGCCATTATTATGCAAGAATGTGAAGGAAGAAAATCTCCCAGTAAAAGCACAAAAGAAATCCAAAGTAACAATAGGAATATTTATGGGAAAATCACAGGACGAAGTCCTTACTTATCAATAGTCAGTTTGAATGTAAATGGCTTCAACTCTCCAGTTAAAAGATACAGACTGGCTGAATGGATTAAAAAAAACAAGACCTACCTATTTGCTGCCTGTAAGAATCTCACCTCACCAACAAAGATACAAACAGATAGAAAGTGAAAAGATGGGAAAAGATATTCCATGCCAATAGAAAGCAAAAAGAGGTAGGTGCTGCCTTCCTAATATTAGACAAAATGGATTTTAACACAAAAATTGTTGGGGCCAACACTATGGTGTAGCACATAAAGCTGCTGCTTGCATTGCTGGCATCCCATATAGGTGCCTGTTGGAGTCCTGGCTGCTCCACTTCTGTTCCAGCTCTCTATTATTGCCTGGGAAAGCATCGGAAGACAGCCAAAGTCCTTGGGCCCCTGCACTTGTCTAGAAACCCAGAAGAAGCTCCTTGTTTGTGGCTTTGGATGTGTGCAGCTCCAGTTGTTGTGGCAATTTTGGGAGTGAACCAGTGGATGGAAGACCTCTCTCTCTTTCACTGACTCTGCCTCTCTAACTCTACCTTTCAAATAAATAAATAAATCTTTAAAAAATTGTTAAAAGAGACAAAGAATAGTATGTAATTACATAATGATCAAAGGATCAATTCAACAGGAAGATGGGACTATTATAAATGTATACACACCCAATTACAGGGCATCTGGGTATTTAAAAGAAGTGTTAATGGATCTAAAGGGAGACATAGATTCAAAACAATAGTAAAGGGGTATTTCAACAATCCACTTTCATCTAGTTTAACTAGCCAGAAAATAAACAATGAAACAACAGAGTGAATTGACATTATAGACCAAATTAACTTAGCTGATACATACAGAACTTTTTACCTTACAGTTGCAGAATACGCATTCTTCTCAGCAGTGCATGAAAATTTCTCTAGATTAGACCATATGCTAGGCCATTAGACAAATCTCAGCATATTCAAAACATTGAAATAATACCATACATCTTCTCTGACCACAATGGAACGAAGCTGGAAACCAACAATTCAAGAATCTCTAGATCATATACAAACACATGGAGATTGAAAATGATGACTGAATGAACAGTGTGTCATAGAAGAAACCAAAAGAGAAATCAAAAAATTTCTGGAAACAAATGAAGACAACAATACATCATTTTAAACTTACGGGATGCAGTAAAAGCAGTGTTATGAGAGAAGTGTATAGCAATCGATGCCTACAATAAGATATTGGAAAGGTACCAAATAAATCAACTATCAATGCATCTCAAGGATCTAGAACAACAACAACAAACTAGACCCAAAATTAATAAGTGGAAATGAATTATTAAAATTAGAGAAGAAATAAACAAAATTAAAAAAATCTAAAACAATATAAAAGATCAATGAAATGAAGAGCCTTTTTTATTTAGAAAAAAATCTATACACCATTTGTGCAACTAACCAAAAAAGAAGACATAAGTCAATAAAATTGGAGATGTAAAAGGAAATGTAGCAAGTAGAATCACCAGAAAATACTACAAAGAGCTATATACAAACACATTAGGAAATTTAGAAGAAATGATCAGATTTCTAGGCACATACAATCTACCAAATTTGAGTCAAGAAGACATAAAAAGCCTAAACAGACCCATAACCAAGACAGAAATTGAATCTGTAACAAACACTCTCCAAAAAGAAAAGCTCAGGACTGGACAACTTCACTACTGAATTCTAAAAGGCATTTAAAGAGAAACTAATTCCAATTTTTCTCAAGATATTCAAAAAAACCAAAAGGGAGAAAATCCTCCCAACTCCTTTCATGAATCCTGCATCAACTTAATTCCTAAGCCTGAGGTGAAAATATCACAACAGAGAAAGAGAACTGTAGACCAATATCCCTGATGAACAAAGATGCAAAAGTCCTCAACAAAATATCAGCTAATGAAATCCAATAATACATCCAAAAGATCATTCACCCATACCTACTGGGATTTATCCCTGATATGCAGGGATACTTCAACATTCACAAATCAACAATGTGATATATCACATTAACAAACTGAAGAACAAAAACTATGTGGTTATCTCAATAGAATCAGGGAAAGCATTTAATAAAATACAAAACCCTTTTATGAGGAAAACCTTAGGCAAATTGGGTGTGCAAGGAGCATTCCTAACAAAATTAAGGAAATTTATGGCAAACCCATGGCCAGCGTCCTGTTGAAGAGGGACCAGTTGGAGTAATTCACAATGAAATCCAGAACCAGACAAGGATGCCTATGATCACCATTGCTATTTAATAAGTCCTAGAAGCTTTAGCCAGAGCCATTAGGCAAGAAATATAAATAAATCGGATAAAATTAGGCAGGAGGAAATCAAACTGCCCCCATTTGCAGATGGCATGATTCTATGTATAGCATATCTAAAAGTCTCCATGAAGAGACTATTGAAACTCATAAAAGAGTTTGGTAGAGTGGAAGCATATGAAATCAACATAGAAAAATCAATAGCCTTTGTATACACAGGCAATGTCATGGCTCAAAAAGAACTTTTAAGATCAGTTCCATTAACAATAGCTCTAAAAAGAATTAACTACCTTGGGATAAATTTAACCAAGGATGTCAAAGATATTTATGATGAAAATTACAAAATAGTAAATAAAAAATAGAATAGAACATTAATAAGTGGAAAAATCTTCCATGTTTATGGATTAGAAGAATCAACATCAAAATGGCTGTACTACCATAAGCAATTAATAGGTTCAATGTGATCCCAATCAAAATACCCAGGACATTCTTCTCAGATATAGAAAAAAAATGATGCTAAGCTTCATATGGAAACATAAGACCCTGAATAGATAAAGCAAACTTATACAACAAAAATGAAACTGGAGGCATCACAATAGCTTTATAACCAAAGCAGTCTGCTACTGGCACATAAAAAGGCTTGTAGACCAATGGAACAGAAAAGAAACTCCATTAAACAATTGATGCATCTACAACCAACTTATCTTTGACAAAGGAGCTGAAATCAATCCCCGAAGCAAGGACAGTCTCTTTCACCAATGGTGCTGGGGAAACTGGATCTCCATGTGCAGAAGTTTGAAAATAGACCCATACCAAACAGCTTACACATAAATTAACTCAAAAAGGATCAAATACCTAAATCTATGACCGAATACCATAAAATTACTAGAGAATACTAGGGAAAGTCTATAAGACATCTGCATAGGCAAGGAGTTCTTGGAAAATACTCCAGAAGCACAGGCAATCAAAGCAAAAATTGACAAATGGGATTACATCAAGCTGAGATGCTTTTGCACTGCAAAAGAAACACTCAGCAAAGTGAAGAGACAACTGACAGATGGGAGAAAATTTTGCAAACTAGGTAAACATCCAGAATCTATAAAGAGTTCAAGAAATTTGACAACAAAACAAACAATCCAGTTAAAAAATTAGCAAAGGACCTGAGCAGGCATTTTTTAAGGGAAGAAATTCAAATGGCCAACAGATACTTGAAAAAAATACTCGGGAACACTAGCCATCAGAGAAATGTAATTCAAAATCACAACGAGGCTTCATCTCACTGCAGTGAACATGGCTCTCATACAGAAATCAATAAACAACAAATGCTAGTGAGGATATGGGGAAATAGGTACCCTCATTCCATTGTTGATGGGGATGTAAACTGGTGCAGCCATTGTAGAAGACAGTATGGAATACCTCAAAAATCTGAATATAGAGCTACCATATGATCTAGCCATCCCACTCCTGGGAATTTACCCAAACCAAAAGAAATCAGCATATGAGAGTTACCTGTACCCCCATGTTCATTACAGCACAATTCACAGTAGTGAAGCTATGGAATCAACTCAGATGTCCATCAATTGCTGACTGGATAAAGAAATTATGATATATACACACTATGGAGTACACTCAGCTGTAAAAAAATAAAATCCTGTCTTTTGCAACAAAATGGATGTATCTGGAAGCCATTATACTTAGTGAAATAAGCCAGTCCCAAAATGACAGATAACATAGATTTTTCCCTGATCTGAGGTAACTAATAGAGTATCTGAAATGCAATATATTGGAGTGCAAATCAATGATTGTTTGCAGCCTTTGTCTCTTCCATTGAGGATTAGTGTTTTTTTTTTTTTAATTTTTCTTTTCTTTTTTCTTCATAGTATTGGATGAATTCTTTTACTTAGTGTAGGGTTAATTATATGATCATTAAGTAAACTGAAAACAAATCTTTGTAAAAATTAAGAGTGAGACTGTGAGAGGGAGGAAGGGAAGGGTTAGAATGTGGACAGGAGGGACGGTGGGGGAGGGATGCCACTATGAACCTAAACCTGTGTATAAAAAATACATGAAACTTGTATAACTTAAATAAAATTTAAAAAAATACTACTTCTCTCCACTTCACACAAGCACACCTAGTATATAACTATATATTACCATACACATATAGTTCAAGTACCTTTCTTCTGAAGTTTATATTGTTAATATGATTAAACAGAAAGTACCAAACAATAAATTGGCTGCCTTTATGAAATCCTATTTAAAATATATTTTAGTTCTGAAATGTATGTGAATGTTTAAAGAAATGGTTTTTCAAGTAAGTTGCTTAGGGGATTAAAGAAGAGAGTTTAAAGAGGAAATATATGAAAGGTCTTCCAAAAGTTCATGAAAACTGTGCATGATGACAAATTTCTGTATACCTTTAAAAATATTTTGCAGGACAATAAATTAACCTTTTAAGTTCATTTTCCACACTTTCATGGAATTACTAATATATTAGGGGAAATAATCATATGTTAAGGCCACATAGTAGCAATGAACAGCTAAAGTGTACCTATACATACTCTGGTAAAGAGTTTAGATTTCAATGTCAAAAGGTGCAAGAACTTGATGGATTTTAAGCAGATGAATTCCAAGATTCAGTATACACTATAAAATAAAAGAAAAAGAACTTTGGCTGTTTTGTGGGGAGCATAGTGGAGGCCAGATTGGATGATGGAGACAACTTAGCAAAAATTACAGAAATCATGCAGAGAGGGGACTGTGGCTATGGAGAACAGATGGCATATTTGAATTATTCTAAATGAGGATCTAGATTAAGTCACTCTATTATTTCATATTTCTCCTTAGAATATTTTTGCTCCGTCTTGGGTGGCAATATCTTTCCTACTCTTCAAGACCTTTGAAGTCACTTCCAAATTTCTAAGACTGACATAGTTTGTTCATTTTCATTTTGAATGTTCACAACCTTAATTCATATTTGCATTGTGGCACTTTCTGTTTAATGTGGTTTCTCTTGATTGCATTTGTGATTCTCAAGGACAAGATTCATAGCCTCCTCGCTGCATATCAGTGGAGATTAATATAACAGCTCACACAAAATAGGTGCTCAGTAAATATCCTCCACATGAGAACTTGATAATATAGTTATAAATTTATATTTATCGTTTGCTGTTTTGACTGATGATCCCTTGAATGTCTAAATTAATGAGGTTTAT
This sequence comes from Oryctolagus cuniculus, assembly GCF_051225735.1. Lineage (NCBI taxonomy): Eukaryota > Metazoa > Chordata > Mammalia > Lagomorpha > Leporidae > Oryctolagus > Oryctolagus cuniculus. The sequence continues at coordinate 135,782,466 of NC_142870.1, forward strand.
TTCTTCTTTCAAAAAGAGAGTAAGCAATGCATTGCCAATTTATAGTTAGAAATGTGCTTGTCATATCATATTTCTGGAGGGAAGTGAGTAACAAAGTTAGATATATTATTAAATCAAAAGTGAATGTAAGAACCATTTTCCTGCATCGGTGGTAATGCAAGGCAAACTCCATTTGGCTTTGGAATGCAGACTCCATTCAGACCTATAGCTGTGTTGTGAGAGAACTGAATGGAAGAATTTTGAACAGTCATGGAAAATCATGTATCGCTGTAACTCTGTGTTCAAATAAATAAATAAATCTTTAAAAAAGAAAATACTTCACAGAATCTACTAATATGACCTAGAATCAAATGACCATCATAGTTTAAAGGTAATTAATATACAGAAAAAATAATGAAGATATGTTGATCAGATTTGTATTCATAACTAATTAGATAAATAATCAAATATAAAATGATTTTCATAGTAGTGTATTTATTTTCATAGTCTCAATAAAAATATTTCTTTTTATTTCATAACTTAGTAGTTGGATAAATCAAAATTTGTAAGCAAGACCATTCCAGAAATGTCACATTTAAAAATAAATCTCATAAGAGAAAGCAGATTAGAATTTGCCAGGGGCTGATGGGAAGGGGGAACGGAAAGTAATTGCCTAATGGACAGAGTTCTTACTGGGGCTGTTGATACTGTTTTGGAAATAGATGGCAGTGATCATTACATAACACTGAAATTGTAATGAATCCCACTGAATTCTGCACTTAAAAATTCATAAACAGGCCAGCGCCATGGCTCACTTGGTTAATCCTCTGCCTATGGCGCCGGCAGCCGGGATTTTAGTCCCGGTTGGGGTGCCAGGTTATAGTCCCAGTTGCTCCTCTTCCAGTCCAGCTCTCTGCTGTGGCCCGGGAGGGCAGTGGAGGATGGTCCAAGTGCTTGGGCCCCTGCACCCACATGGGAGACCAGGAGGAAGCATCTGGCTCCTGGCTTCGGATCGGCACAGCACCGGCCATGGTGGCCATTAGGGGAGTGAATCAATGGAAGGAAGACCTCTGTCTTCCTTCTCTCTGTCTCTCACTGTCTATAACTCTTTCTCTGTTTCTCTCTCTCACTGTCTAACTCTAACTCTGCCTGTCAAAAAAACAATTCATAAACAAAAGCAGCAGAAGAATTTCTTGAAAGGGCTGGCAGGAGGAGGAGGTGAATTGCTATTCAATGGGCTTAAAGTTTTAGTGTAGATGATGAAGATGTAATATTTTATAGAGTATATTGTGCCTATAGATAGTAGTATTGTATTGTACACATAAACATTCATTCAAAGAATAGATCTCATGTTATATAAATATATATTTTAATTTCTTTTTATTTATTTGACAGATAGAGTTAGACAGGGAGAGAGAGAGATAGAGAGAAAGGTCTTCTTTCCATTGGTTCACCCCTCAAATGGTCGCTATGGCCGGAGCTCTGCTGATCTGAAGCCAGGAGCCAGGTACTTCCTCCTGGTCTCCCATTCGAGTGCAGGGGCCCAAGGACTTGGGCCATCCTCCATTGCCTTCCTGGGCCACAGCAGAGAGCTGAACTGGAAGAGGAGCAACCGGGACTAGAAACCTGCACCCATATGGAATGCCGGTGCCGCAGGTGGAGGATTAACCAAGTGAGCGACAGTGCCAGCCCTCCTGTTATATATTTTTGCCACACTTTTTAAAAATGGCAAGTTTTAGATTATCCAGTAGTCCTCCTTGTCTGAAACTTGGCAGAGTGAGTCATGGTCCCTGAACTGAGAAAGAATGCTTCCACCAAAGAAAGAAGGAAGCTCCATATAATAATGAAAGTTCATTTGGCAGCTTACATACGGGATCCCAGACCAGGGTAGACAGTTGATCTTATCAGAAGCTGCAGCAAGAATTTTTTCATGCAGGGAGACAGATGGAGATGGTGACCAGGTAAGATCTGGTTTTACAGTGTTCCTTTTTTTTTTTTTTTAATTTTTGACAGGCAGAGTGGACAGTGAGAGAGAGTGACAGAGAGAAAGGTCTTCCTTTGCCATTGGTTTACCCTCCAATGGCTGCCGCGGCCGGCGCACTGCGGCCGGCGCATTGCACTGATCCGATGGCAGGAGCCAGGTGCTTCTCCTGGTCTCCTATGGGGTGCAGGGCCCAAGCACTTGGGCCATCCTCCACTGCACTCCCTGGCCACAGCAGAGAGCTGGCCTGGAAGAGGGGCAACCGGGACAGAATCCGGCGTTCCGACCGGGACTAGAACTCGGTGTGCCGGCGCCGCAATGCAGAGGATTAGCCTAGTGAGCTGCAGCGCCGGCCTTTACGGCGTTCCTTGACATCATTCACTTTAGGAGCCAGCCAGTCAGGCATCCTTCTGGTCTTCCTACCTTATCATGAAGACTTAGAAATGTTTTGCTTTATTATCAGATAACAGTGTCAGCTAGTCTCGAAGGTGGTCAGTAACCTTCTGCTGTAGAAGTATATGTTAAAAAAGAAGGGATGGGATTCAAGATGGTGATGCTATTGTTTGCTGCCACCCACTGCCGCTTACATGTTCATGCTCAAACAATATTACCTGGTACTCATAGGTGAAGGCTTTAGAGCCATCTATTGGGATGTAACTTTCATCCCAACCATATACACAGCTGCAACAAATTACACAATACATTTTATTAATGCAGGTAGGTTTAAAAGAACAGAAAGCAGTACAATTTCCCACTTTCCTGGCAAATGGTAAAGCTTAGAGGAAAAATACTCCCCAAAAGAAAGATGATCTACATGACTGATAACTTACTACTTATTGAATAACAGATCAGTTATACTAACTTAACAATCAGGGATATATCTGTAGCATTCCTTGTCATCTAGGGCATAAGTGTCACTCTGGGGGATGATTAGGATGTTTAAAATCATTAGTTCTGTATGACTGCTTCAGGCAATTGAAAAGATCCTTGATTTCATAATGATATGTTTTGTTGTGAATCATTAAAACCTTGGAAATAAATCTACTGAGGGCTATAATCTTCAATTTTTCACTTGGTCCAACCTACAACAAAGGAAAAATAAAGACGGATCATTCCAACTATAGTATTTTGCATGCCAGTCTCACCTTTTTCAGGGGTAGGTTACAGGGGAGTTGGGGGCAGACTATCATGGAAGCTCCTGGAAAGGGAAGCATATCTCAGTGCATGGCAGACTGTCCATCAATACAGAAACTATGACCACAGATGCTCCCACATTACAATGAGGTTCTTGGGGTTAGGATATACTTCATCTTACGCAAATCAGCTTTCTTCTCTTGCTAATTCTGTGTCCATCACATGCTGAATGTTCCTACATGTTACGTGAGTTAACAATTCCATATGCCAATGAGCTCTGTCAGTATAATTGGCTGCTTCAGTACAGTGGTCCCTGAAGTTAGAGAATACCATGGTTGGCTAATAGCCATTTCAGTTTATCCCATATCTTTTGACATCCTGAGATATAAATAAAGTAATGGCCAATACATACTAAGTTGAAGAAATATTCTTTCACAGCAGTGTAGCTAAAGGGGAAAAATGGCTACTAGAGTAAAGGATCTATCACAGGTTATTAGGAAGGACTACACCATTCAACCACAATTCCCATTCTGTGGTTGTAAATGGAATTACTGCATATAGCCTGCCCTCTGAACCTGTTAGAGGCAGGAGACCACAGACCCAGCAGTCCCTGAGATTATGCACTTCTGTGTAGGTATTGGTTCATGTCAGGAAAACATTTCCTTGAGCCACTCCCACAGTGAAGAGGAGGAACAATCCAGAAGTGCTAAGATAAATGCTTTAAAGGGAGTAGCAAGGGAAAATCCTCATTCTGTAACAGCACTGTAGTGGTCTGATGTTCTCCTGCCAACATCAGCCCTGGCTTAGATAGCTTTCCAGGAACAGAATACCGAATGTCTCCTTAGGTGATAGGAACTAAGTTGGGAGAAACAAAATATGTAAGAATCTGTATGTTTACCCAAAGTGAAAGAGAGATTGCCTGCCCCTTCCTGAAGTATAGCAGACTGGTGATGGTCAAATAAGCAGGCCATTGTCTGAAAAAGAAGGCAAGGGCTATCATAATGCTGGCTGTGAGACCATGCTGCACAGGGCATAAAGAATCTAATATAGGGCTGGATCACTTTCTTCTTGAATCAGTTAAGGTAGTTCCTCGTTGGAGGACTTGTGATTGCATCAGGGGGCTTCAGCCCCTCTGCATTAGGTTTCGTCCTCCATCTAGGATTGGAGTTTTCATTGTTTACCTATGTAGAGTAAGTTTGTGAATAGACTCATGGGTGACAGGTAGCCTGTGGTAAAAGCAGTATTTAAAGAGACCCAGTGCTTCAGTCTGGAGGATCATCACCTGAGGGTCTTATCAGGAACACCGTCTTTTTTTAAACACAGACATTTAGTTTGCTTTATTTACAGAGCAGGGATTTTCTTTTTATTTTCAGTCTCCAATGGTGCCTAGATAACATCATTAAGCAAGAATACCAGTTAGAATCCTAAAGATAACAGATGTTGGTGCTCCTCAAGAAGAAGAGGCAAGCTTGACTGTATCAGCAACTTCCTAGGCCCCAGTTACACAGAGGCAATTCTGTTGCTATCTCTGCAATCCCATGGTTTTGAAGACAGGGCTGTGATTACTGCATTCCTATCAAAGGAAACAGTCTCCTAAACATACCTTCTAATTTAGTGAAGCCTTGGATGGTTGAAGTGTGATTTTCTCTCTTAATAGTAAACTCTTGCATTACACCTGTCTCTGTGTCCATACAGGTTAAAGTATATTTATGTACCTCTGATGTGCAAGTAAATTGGCCACCTGGCTATTGCACACATAGACTGCCCAATTAGCCCAGTTTATGTTTTGATGATTTTAGGCAGAGATACCAATGTGGAAAGTCCCAGTTAGTGGCAAGCAAGTCCAAGTACTTAATTAAAAAATGGAGGATCTTGATGATTTCCCAAGTGGTCTTGGGTCCCTGGTACCTGTACCTTCACTGCATCTCTTCCTTTGTCTCTGATGGCTTTTGTACTTCTAATAACACAGATGACATCTTCCTCATTTCTTTAGGTATGGATGTAGGTGAATGTACTTGCATGTACCACACTTGTAGCTCAGCTCCCTTAGGTGGCGAGGAACAATTGAAGTCCTAAGTGTTGTTCTAGGAGAATCCCCTAGGGGCAGTTTCTAAGATACTTCATTGTTCAAGATGCCATAGGGACATCAGTAGAGTTCTTTGAACACAGCCCAGCTCTCTGTAGCAACACAGGCATGAGTTCATTGTTAAGGACCATCCATGTAGCACATCTGTCTGCCCACTGCTTTGGCCGCTGCCTGTATCAGTGCATATGACGTTGGGATCTAAATGAACTGCTAAGGTTCTCCAGGTCTGGGAATGCCTACAGCTGCTGCCTTCAGAGCAACCACAAACACTCTTCCCTATACAAACTTTTGAAGCACTGGGATAAAAGGTGTTTGTTCTGTGTTGTATGTGGTTTCCTTGTATGTTACAGGTCCCGGGAGAGCTTGTAGCTTCTCTGTTAAAAGGCTCCAGTGACAGGTATCTTGTGGATTAAGACATGTGGGACACTTTTGTAAAGGACCAAAGCACAGGCACTCTTTGGCTTAGCAGACATGTCCTTTCTCCATCCACCAATGGGAAGAGAATTCTGTACTTGTTCAGGCAAGGTGGTTGTCATCCTTCAGTTTGCTGTAACACCAGGTATATTGCCGACATCTGCTTTTCAATGGAGATGTACCTCTTTTCTGCTACCTTCCATAGATGTGACCAAAATCCCACTGGACTGTGTCTCCCATTTTGCCCCTGCCTCAAATTCATTCCAAATACATAAGGATAACTAGTCACCTCCAGTTCACAGCTTACACCTGGCATCAGGACATCCAATGCCTGTTCTTGTTTCACTGGAACTTGCCTTTTGGAACACCTCCTTCTGCTGTTCAAGAGACTAATCCCAGGTGGCACCCTTTTTTTGCTGGTGGTATAGGGCTCTTAATGCTCAAGCTACACCTGCAATAGAGTGTCAGCACCCCAGTAGTCTGAGAAAATCTTGCAAATTCTTTACTGTAGTGGAGGTGCAATTGGCTTACATTTTATAAATATTTGCTATAAGCCTAACTTCTGTCTTTCCAGACCAAATGACACTTAGAAATGTGACTGGGTCCTGCATCTTGTTGACATTCAGCTCCCTCATCCACAATGGCAAAAATCCTTGCAATAAAGTAGCATATTATCAATGGTAATTCTAAAATATGGAATTCTGTGTGTATTATTTATTTGAAAATAAAACAAAGGCTGAAAAATAAAACACATCTTCTCATAGTGATCAAAACAATCACCTGCTTTTTTCCATGTTTTTTCCTTTCTTTAGACTAGGGCATCATATATTTTAAATTTGGAGAAACATGGGTCATTTCACACCTGGGAAGTAAATTTTGGTGATACATACTTTTTAAAGCCTAAAAATCCTCCTTTTTGGGTTTCCATTAGACTTGTAAAAATGTAACTTTCTTCCAGATTTTTTTGTAGATGACAGTATGTCTTTTTTTTTTTTTTAAGGTTTAGACTCTGGAGACTCTGGGGCTATACTAACACGGTGGCCTGTTTTATATGAGGTGAGATTTTGGCTTCAGTCATATTCATGACTTTGATCCTGCATTCTTCCCTTTAAAGTAGTCCAGTGAGTTTGAAACTTGAATATTTCAAAGACTTGCGATTTCTGCAAATAACTTTTATTTCAGTATCAGATTTTATTTTATTATTTTTTGGTGATAAAAGGTAAATGCTTTAACCTTAATTCTTTCTTTAATCAAAGAAAACTTCCTCAATCAAAGAAACCAAATAAGGTTACTGGTTGATTTGCTTTTTCAAGTGGTAATGAGTCAGCATTTTCTGAAAGTATAAGTCAGCATTATTAGAGCCAGCTTTTACACCTATAGAACTTAAAACTGCTATAATAGGAAAAACAGGAAGAATTTGTATTATAACAATTTTATCAACTAATTTCCCCACCTTATTGAATAATACTGGATTTCATGTTCAAAATTCAGATGCTGAATATAAAATGATTTACAGAGTATGAAACTTTGTAGATTAAATATAAATATATTGAAAATATGCCAAAACATAAAAATAGGTAATATTGTTTTGAATTCTTTTCTGCTCTAAAGTATTACTTTCATAATCTCCTGATCATAACACTATTCCGCAATAATGTCTATGTTATGGATGAAAATTTAAATGTGTCCTGGAAAAGATTTACATTTGGAAAATTCTTCCTTGCCAAGATAATTTAAGCCCATAGTCAATTCTGTCACATTGGAAGGAATTCAGAGTGAAATTTCTTTGAACCGACTTTGGGCTGCTCTAGGCTGAGAAAAGGGCATAATTGCATACTTTGGGGCAGTATTTGCTAGGCTTTGTCCTCCAGAGAGAAGGTAAAACTGATACCTTGCAGGTTTCCTATTTTACTTTTGTATTTTGGTGTGTCCATTGTTGTTTTGATTTCTGGAAGTGTAGAGTCACACCAGCCTAGTTACATTCTCACAAAGAGTGCAATTTAGGCAGCTCACCAGACTCGTAAACTCAACCATGGTGATTAAATTTCGACCCCTTTCTTCTGTAACCATTTATGCTTAAGCCTTTTTTCCTCAACAAAACTTCTTTTTTTTTTTTTTTCTGTGAGCATTCAAGGTTATGAAAACAGTGTCTGGATCACATTTAGCTCCACCTTACTGTGAATTGCTCAAGGATAAGGCTGTATTCCTGTACAAAGCTGTCAGCATTTATGGCTCTCTCTACAAACAATTCTTTCATTAGCTCCTTGTAATCTCTTAATGGTTGTGGCACATTCGCTCATGGAATGACCTATTCTTCTCTTCTAATGATAGATTCTCTCTAATGATAGAGGAAAGAGGTTTACCTTGGCTCTTAGACTGCAGTCTGGGAAGGAGCTTGGCTTGTGGAAGTGCCGTTGGATGCATAAGGAAGAGAAGGAGACAAAGGAGGCTGGACACTTTATAATAGCCTCTCTTCGATTTCTACAAGAACTGATTCAGTCTGACAGGAAAGACATTAATCTCTCTTAAAGACCTTGCTTCCCAATACTGCTATATTGGCAACTACCTTCCAACAGGAGTATTGGTGGGGCAAATCCTATACAAACCATGACAACATCTAACACAAAAATCTGATTTAGCCTTTTGACAAGTGTATCAGTCAAAGTTCCATCAGGAAACCGGAATCACTAGGACTTGTGTTTACAACAAATAGTTGACCTATGTAATTACCAGGGTTGGCTGGACAAGTCTGAAGTCTGTAGGGCAGGCTGGAAACGCCTGAGCAGTAGCCAATGTTGCTGCCCACAGGCAAAATTTTTCTTCCTTTGGGAAACTGTGGATCTGGCTTTATTAACAGCTGTTCTTTAATTAAATCAGGTTTATCTAGGTTATGAAGGATATTCTACTATACAGAAACTCAACTAATTATAGAGATAAATCTTATCTATAAAATATAGATAAGACAATTGACTGGGCCTAGTCAATTAAATAACTGAGAGATTAAGTAACAGCCTACTCAAGTTGACTCCTATAACTGATCATTACAGTAATTTTGCTGCCACATTTGATAACATATAGGTTCCACGAGCAACGTAAGTCCACTGCCAAACCCAGGCTCCAGTGGGATTGCTTTAAACAGTGGAATGAAGTCCAGGACAAAGTCTTGATTTACTTTTAAGGATTTTTTCTTCATTTGGTAAAACTTATTTAATATGTATGATGTATGTGATGGTTAATTTCACATGGGGTAAGTGTTTTCCAGAGAGCTGGCCAATCATTTTTTTTAGACTTATTTATTCATTTGAAAGACATAATTAGAGAGGCAGAGGCAGAAGTAGAGAGAGAGAGAGAGACAGACAGACAGACAGAGACACACAGAAAGAGAGACAAGACAGAGAAAGAGGTCTTTCATCCTCTGGTTCACTCCCCAAATGGCCGCAACAGCTGGAGCTGCTCTGATCTGAATCCAAGAGCCCTTAGCTTCCTCCAGATCTCCCACACTGGTGCAGAGGCCCAAGCACTTGGGCCATTTTCCACTGTTTTTCCAGGCCATAGCAGAAAGCTGAATTGGAAGTGGAGCAGCTGAGACTTGGACCGTTGCTCATATGGGATGCCAGAACTGCAGGTGGCAGCTTTACCTGTATGCTGCAGCACTGGTCCCCTGGCCAATCATTTCTGAAGGAGTCTGGAAGGCTGCTTCTGAAAGATATTAACATTTGAATTAATAGAATGAATAAAGAAGAATGCCCTCACCAATGTGGGCAAACATCATAGTATTCATTGAAACCCAGATAACACCAGAATCCAAAGAGATATAACGAATTGATATGAGAGTCAAAGTGGTAATTTGTAGGGAATACAACATGCAGCCCTGAATGAGTATCATGCTGTTCTACATGAGTTTAATACCTAAGGAAGTATTTTACATTTTCTTCATTAGATGAGTAGAAATTAGTATTTCATCAATTTCCATAGATGCCCAATTTCTCAAGAAATTGGAATCTATGTGAACCCCAGAGCATAGTAAGCCATAGCAGGAAATGACTGCACTCTGCAGCCAAACCAAAATGGTAACCTGAAATAGGATGCAAATGTCCTAATTCACTGCCTAATCCATTGTGCAGTACCCACTGCAGCAACAATATTTTTAAATTTAGTTACATATTTATTTTGAAGGAGACACACACACACACACACACAGACAGAGAGAGAGAGAGACAGAGAGAGAGAGAGAGCTTCCACCCACAATACGTTATTTCCCAAATGCCTGCAACAGCTGTAGCTGGGCCAGGTCAAAATCTGGAGCCCAGAACTCAATCTGAGTCTCTTATGTGGGTGTCAGGTCATCACCCGCCACCTCCCAGTTATGCCTCAGCAGGAAGCTGGAGTTAGGAGTGAAGTGGGATTTGAAACTGGGTGCTCCAATATGCTTCACAGTTGTCCCAAGTGGCATCTTGAGCACTTTGCCAAATGCCTGCCCCAAGTGCTCTACATTAATTTAATCATTTGTTTTCATGAAAAAATGAGAAAAAACTCATTTAAATGTGCAGAAATGAAAAGACACAGAGGATGAGAATGGGTGGTATTTTGATTAAAATTAATACATACAAATGAATTCTGTCTTATTCAGTTACATTCATAGAATAATAATTTTTCAGAGTTATAGAAACCCACAATGGCCTTATTTTAACAGCTGTACATAATTTCACCTCATGGATTTACAATATTTATTTAACCTTCACCATTTTTAGCATGTAGTTTGATGCCAGCTATAAATAACTCTGAAAAAATACATTTCTGCATGAATCACATTTGTATTTCAGATTATTCTCTCAAGGTGGATTTGTGGAAGTGGTATAATTAGGTTGAAGCATAAGAAAATATTTGTAATATTTGATGTCCATTGTAAAATAAATTTTCAGAAAAATTCAAAAAAGAGCTTCATAACAATGTCTAATGGGAGATTTTTTACCATATCAATTTGTCTTTCAAATTGTTTAGGATTTTTACTCACAAGACATGGTGTGGTGAGGATGCTGAAATCCCCTTTTGTCATTCCAAGGGTGCAGACTCAGAAGAGCGAAATTTAATTTCTGTTTTTTCACTTCTTTGTGACCTTGACAACATTTTTTCTAGTTTTTCATATTTAACTTGAAAGTAATACTTACTTTCTTGCCTGGTTAACAGAATATTGTATTAGTCAAATATTTAAATGATTTTAGAAATGCAAATTACTATAATTATTATTAATTTAATTAGAATAAAACCAAGGGGCAAGTGCATCATAATCTAACCCTTGGGGATTTGGGAATATGCTATTAAATTTATGAAAATCAGATACACTTGATTTTGTAATATCAGGAGAAAATAGATACATGCTGTTTGAGATCTTTATGTGGATCCCATTTTCTTGCATACAGAATTGCTTTAATTCTCATTTTTATTTGAGAAGCAGAGAAATAGCAGGGAGACAGAGAGGAAAAAGACAAACAAAGAGAAATCTCATTTGTTAGTTCGCTCTCTCAAAAGACTTCGGTGGCTTGGGTAGGTCCAGAGCAAGAGCCAGGAGTCAGAGACTCATTGCTGGTGTCCAACATGGGTGGCAGGAACCTGATTACTTGAGGCTTACCTTGCTGCCCCAGCCCACCCCACCCCCACCAGCAAGGCCTGCATTGAAACTAGAGTCAGGAGCGGGAGCCAGGAATTAAATCCAAGTACTCCAATGTGGCATACTGGTGTCTTAGTCACTAGACTAAATGCCTGCTCCCAGAATTTGCTCATTTTTGTCTCTCACATTGCATTTTTTAAGTGATTCCAATATATAAGACCTAGTTTTATACTGGGAAAGATGATGTTATCCAACTGCTGTATTTCCTTTTGAAAAGGGGAAATATAGCCAGTATACATGAAAGCCAAACACAAATTTGATATGTATATGTGTGTGTTTACATAAAGCATTTATGAATGTAATATGTGGTAAGAAAAGATGTTTCACATGAAAAAAGTGATACTAGTGTTGTCCATTTAAATTGTATATTCTCTTTGATGTCAAAAATATATTTCCCAAATGACTAAAAAGCAAATGATAAGAAAGAAATAGATGGGTGGTTTTCTATGCAGCACAGCAAAATAACAATGACAATGCTGGAGCTTGTCCCATTGAGTTTATATGAGAATGGCTAAGTCTGAAGAGAAGGAAAATATGAGAAAGGGCTCCAAGTGCCTGGTGGTGGGACTAGTGAGGATACCCTACAGAAAGGAATCGAGGAGACAAGGCAAGGGTGAAGAGAAGGCAGCAGGGAGGGGAGAGTCCCTGCTGAAGGGCAGAGATGGAGTGCTATGTTATGAAGAAGTGTTGCCAGAGGTCTGCCCAGGAAGTTGCAGGAAACAGACCTTGGAGACAGGAACAGATGACAAAACACAGGAGGAGTACAAGGAGTAGCGCGCGGAACCTATACTACTATAATAGGATAGAATAGAGCAAACACAGAAGACCAACCAGAAATATAATAATAAAAAATAAAAGTATAGGATTTGATAAAATGGATGTAAAAATGACAATAAGGGTGTCAAAATCTAAAAAGCTGAAATTTTAGTTATTAAATTTTGAGTGAAGAGAAAGCAAAAACACTTTAGTGCAAGTTGATTAAAGTAGAAAAAACTGGTTTACTATAACGAAGAAAAGTTGTTTCTGTGAAGGACATGACAAGGGGATTTTAAATTGATTGTAAGGTAAGAGCTTACCAGAACCCAGTCAACATTTTCGTTAACACATTCTGGGAATATTCAAATAATACCATCAAGGATGCAAGATGTGTGTTCGTGGAGATGGGATTAGGAGGAGACACACCGATTTATGGGTGCATTTGTTGTCCTCCAGAAATTTAAAGTGACATACTTCACAAAGAAAGGGCAACAAAGAAATGAACTATCTCTGTGTGCTAATTGTGACCTTCAAGGAAAACCCTGGGGCGAAAAGGGAACTCAGTGGGCGTGGGGACAGCCTGATGATGTAACACTGAAAATAAGAATACCAACCCAGAGCAGTCTGAAAGGTCCACACGGGAAGTAAGATGCCTTAAAAAACTCATTATGAGCGATAAGAAATGTATCATGGAGAAAAAGATGTACTTCTAATCAAAGGCAAACACAAAAGCCTGGCCTGAAACTTTGAGCATTTCTACCAGCTGTTCAGCTCTTCGCTCTCAGTTCTACATTTAGCTTCTCACAGGACTGGGGCTGGCAGACTGCAGAGTTTACCTCACACCGAGGATGCCAGAGGAGCACAAGGATGGAGGAGGAGGCAGAGATTGCTCCTCTCTTTGTGCCCTGTCCATGTCCTGCTCCTATGAGCATGGTGTCTGCAAAGCCCTTCCCCCATACAGAGGCTGTTTCTTCTTGCAGCAGCATCGAAAAACAGCTTGCAGTTTTCCCTGCATAATTAGGAACTTTAGACCTGGGTGGGCAGTTCTTAGCTATCTCATGAATTAATTTTGGTTAAAAGAAACTAATTTAAATATTAAAGTTTCATTTAAAATAATATTAAATATATAGAGATTCAGCTCCATTGACAACAGATGCTGCAAACTTTACAGAAAGAAAATCATCCAAAAGCCATGGTGTAGCAGGTTACTCTGTTGCTTGGGACTCTCACGTCCTGGCTCATCTGCTTTTTTTTTTTTTTTTTTGGACAGACAGAGTGGACAGTGAGAGAGAGACAGAGAGAAAGGTCTTCCTTTTGCCATTGGTTCACCCTCCAGTGGCCGCCGTGGCTGGCGCACCGCGCTGATCCAATGGCAGGAGCCAGGTGCTTCTCCTGGTCTCCCATGGGGTGCAGGGCCCAGGGACTTGGGCCATCCTCCACTGCACTCCCGGGCCACAGCAGAGAGCTGGCCTGGAAGAGGGGCAACTGGGACAGAATCCGGCGCCCCAACCGGGATTAGAACCCGGTGTGCCGGCCCCGCAAGGCGGAGGATTAGCCTAGTGAGCCGCGGCCCCGGCCTCATCTGCTTTTGATCCAGTTTTCTGCAACTGCACACTGTGTGGGAGACAGTATGTTCATGGCTCAAGTACTTGGGTTCCTGCCTTCCATGTGGGAGACCTGGATAGAATTCCTGGCTCTTGGCTTTGTCTTGGCCCAGCACCACCAGCTTTTGCAGGCATTTGAGAAATGACCCAGTGTATAGAAGATCTGTCCCTCTCTATCTTTCCCTCTTTCTGATACTCATCCTTTCAAAAAATAAACAAACAAGCAAATAAATGAACCCTTAGAATAACTTGTATTGAAAGGACATAATAGAATCTCCAGATATGTTATGTAAGACTAAGACAAGCAGCAAAGGGGAAAAAGGGGAGAATTTGTACCACTAAAAATAAAAGGAGCAACCAAATTGAATAGTATGCAGGGAGACAGTTAAGTATTGATATGATTTTAGTAAAAACTATCAAGCCACGTTACCTCAATCATCTTTGCCCTCAGATTACAAAATATATACAATTTGTCAACACATAAACCAAAAAAATTCAAAAATTAAGAAAAAATCAGGACAATGGCATGGATATTGGATAAATATCCAAAAAAGTTGATTTAAGAAAGCTTCTGCTGTTGCCCTGGTGAGGAAATTGGAAATAGGTCACTTGAATAACTACCTAGTCAGGTGGGTGTGTCTTTGGTTGAAGGAAAACCATAAAGTTATTGAATAAAGAATCAATAGTAATAAACAGTGAAGGTCCCAACATTGTTTCACAGGATCTGCCCTTGGTTTTGTCCTACTCCTCATTTTGTTTTAAATCAGTGATGCCAATTCCCCTTCTGCTAAAGACCATCATGAATATACCTGTTGTTGAAAATAAATGGGTTTATTTCTTGCTCCATGAGTGGGGATGGTCATTTTGAGGACTTCTATTATAGGATTTAGGATTTGGCTCAGTAATTTGGGGAGAGGTCTAAAAAGAGGGATTTGCTCTGGATTGGGTGTTGTCAGGAAACATGGCAACTCTGTGAGCAGGTACCTCAATCTTTAGTTATGAAGATAGAAAACTAGCAGAGAATAGAGCCACAACTCTTCAATAAGAAGCAACAACTCACATTAGCCAGGAAAAGATGCTTTATGAGTGGCACATTGACCTTGTTTTGTTATCAAACTCTCAGAGTGACCTTGTCTGATGTTGCTATTCTCTGAGATGCTTATGATCACCACGAGATTAGTGGTTAACTGTGAGCATCAGATCAATTTCCTTGTCTTACAAAGATTCATTTAAATAAATACCAAGAAGGCAACTTAATTAAATTTGTTGATGACACCAAGTCAGACAAATATGCTCAAGTATAATTAAAAATGAAAAGAGAAAAGACAATGTATACTCTAGAGATAAAATGTAGGTTAGAGATCACAAAACATGAAATTGCCTTTTGTGGATAAGGACATAAAGGTCTAGAGCAACTCATGATGTATCCGAACATTAGAGTAAATCCACATGAAAAATAAGAAGCTTAATTCTCTCTGTTCAAAGAGAGAAAACTATTCCCATTTTGTTAGATCAATTATTCATCAAACTTATAAGCATTTTGTCTTCTAAAGGGTAAATAAACTTTAAATAGATCATTGGCCAGATTTATAACCAATGATTTTGTTTCTTAAGGACTCAAGGACCTGGGAACAATTTTTGTCAACCATCCTCATCAAGAAAATTGATGCTCCAATCATTCTGTTCTGGTGAGAAGATAGGAAGCCTGCACTTAGCACCTCATACCACATTGCAAAACTACCTATTATCATAAAGATATGAGAAGTCAATTTTTATTTGTATAATGTCAATTAACTAATACAAATAATCACCTCAATAACTAGGTGATTTTAGGAGATATTGGTACTGTCAAGGACTTACATGGGAGGATTAATTACTGTTCATATCAAGAACATGTATGCAATGAATAATATCTGCTTGGTAGTGCAAAAAAGATTTATTTACATCTTGATAATCTCTTCAGCAGGTTACCTGAGATGTGGATCACACTCTGGTTTATGCTTATGAAAAAAATAGAATTACTTTCTTTTTTACCTTTGTGAATGGTTTTCTGTGTTGGGAAGGTTGGGTATTTTGTTTTTAATTGTTTCCCCAATACAAGTAAGAGAGTAGTGATGAAGATGGGAGTGCTTATTAAGTCACCCAGTTTCCAGCAGAGTTCTTTCTAGGCTACTAACTGAAGGATATCTAATTAGATATGAGTAGTCATCATTAAAACTATGTGTAGAGGGGCCTGGGCTGAAACTAGGAATATTATAAAGGATAAATGTAGATGCCATTATTTGTTTCAATGGACATAATAACATTTATAGTTTGCACATGAGTTTAAATGTGTCAGATAGGAGGAAACTGATTTAAAGTTACAGCATAAGAGAATAAGAATAGTATCTTGCTCCCATTCGAAGAGTTGTGAGTAGAAAGGTCCCTGAAGTTGGGTTAAGTTTAAGAATGTATAACCTCAATTCCTGATCTCCTTACTATATTTTGTCCTGAAATTGCCTATAAATGCTCATGAAATTCTAGAGCATCAGCCACATAGTCCAGCAGGTGGGAGGCTGTTTAGGGGAGGATTGATGTTTCTGCCACCACTATCTGTGCCACAATGACATTTGCTTAGATACAGGTCATGCAGTCTTGATGCAGGATGTGTGACTCACTATTACTGGCCCATCTTGATGCTCAAATGACCAACTCCCCTCCAGTGAAATGACCGTTAACATATACACTGAGAACCCTTCCTTTCCTTATGAAAGGTAGAAAGGAGGTGGGGGGGAAGGTAAGGGGGAGGTGAGAGAGGAGGAGAAGGAGAGTAGAGGGAGAATGATCTTTTATTTCATTCCCACCCCAAGTACCAGCAAAAGTGGGACTTGGCCAGGCTGAATCTGGTAGCCTAGAACTCTATGCATCTAGATCTCCAGTGTGTGATTGTTAGGGACACAATGCAAATATCCCAAGCTGTGCTTATCCTGTTGCAACAAATGCCCACCTATTTGCTTTCTTAACACAAGGGACCATTATGATAACTGGTTCTCTTTCTTTCTATTGATTCTTGAGAATTCATTGGCAGTATAGAAATAGTTACATCTTGCTGCTCAGTAAGAGAAGGTCATGGAGTATGTGCAAAATTTGGGAAATACATTGCTATATCATTTTATCACAGTTTTCATCTGCCTTGGAAAATTCATGGGATTATTCTAAGAAACAAATGATGAGAAATAGCACATATGGATGGCAAGATCTGAATAAAAGATGTTATAAAAGCCTGATAATTCAGGTGGTAGAGGGAGGCTAAACTAGACATAATTAAAATAGATAAAACAAAATTATTATAGCTAATCAATTTTATTTTGTGATCTGTATAATAATGCCAATTACATTTATTTAAAAAAAAATCCATCATTAAAAACTCCCCTTCAAATGTACATCCTTTGAATTTTACAGCATGTTTGAAGCCTTGCTTATGCTACACATTGCTAAGATTTCTTGTATTCTAGTTTTCTTCATCTAGAAAGAAAGGAGGAGGGTTTTCCAAATTAGAGGAATGCGTTGAACTATAAACAGAAGTATTGCATATGTTTGGAAAATGTTGAGGCAAAGTTTTTCTTTGATCAACTGACTATTATAACCTCTAAGGAAATCCATATGCCCTTTTAAAGAAAGGAGTTTGGATGAAGTTGGCCTACAAAGCTCAAAATGTGCTTATTTAGGGAAGTACAAGTGGTATCTTCTAACTATATAGCAATAATATGTTGAAAAAAAAAATGAGGGTAGCCTCCAAGGGTGGAGTTCAAATTTTTCCCTATGGTGTAATTGTGCATTTGAGGAAAACAAGAAAGAAAAATAAAGAATGTCATAGACTAATATGACATAGGAGAACTAGAAATGCAGATGTGTGTGGGTTGTGTGAAGAAAAACCAATAAGAATGGGCTTTTGCAGTCTTTAATGTAATACAGATGGAGGCTTGGATATTTGGGCAAAATAATGAGTTTCCAGTAGGACAATAGAAGTTCGCCATGCCTGTGGCATATCCAGGTAAATGTCTAGAAATATGGAGTTCATAAAAGGAATTTTAGCTAGGGAAAATAATTCAGGAATTATTCTTTTAGAGGTGATACAAATGTACTTGAATAGTATTTGTTATGAATTATAAAAATCTGACAAACACATTCATTTGGAGGCTTCCAAGACATTAGATTAAAAAGTTATCTCCAAAGTATGCACTGCTGTTCCAAACTACATTTAAGTAAGAAGAAAAAAGTAATTAAAAAATTAAATATGTGGATAGTTTAAAACAAAAAAACACACCATGTCACTGTTTTCACAAACATCTTTACCCTCAGAGTCATGAAGGCAAAGTCAGGAATCCAATCAACTACTTTCTTGTCACTTTTCCTACTTTGTGGCCTAAATCCCTCTAGCATGAGATACTTCTTATGTCTTGTGTCTCCAGATAGAGCTCAGCTTCCCTCTTCCATATTGTGTTATCCCAAGAAGCCTCCAAGACTCCAAAGCTTTCCTGCATGGTCCTTCTACTCCATATATTCTCCATGAAAATCTCACATGTCTACTTCCTACACATAAGCTAAATCATCTCATGAATTACGTGCTCATACTGACACAAACTACTGGAGTTCCATTTGTATCTTCTTTTTCCCAAAGCAATGATCAAACACTTTTATTTTAAAAGCCTGATGACAATTTTTTGACATTAGTTTGAACTCTTGTGCTCAAGCTAAACCTAAAAATAAATACACTCTATTGTGGGGTCAGTTAAAGTAAATGATTATGAAAGTTACATAATTTAAAAAATTATAAATGATTAAAGAGTAAGAAATAAAACCAAGTGTCTGAAGATAACAACCGACACTTTTCTAGGTATATTTATTTTCTGTATCACTGCCTGTATCTTTATCTTCTAATAATTTCTCCCTCCATCATCACAGTTGCCAAAAGTTATTGAGGACTTATCTAAGTGCCTTACATGGGGTATCCAAATTAATTATAAAAACAATCTCATGCTGTAGGTGCTTTTGTTTTTATTTTGCAGTGGAGTAATTGAAACTCAGAGTAGTTAAGGAATTGCACAAAACCCAAGAGCTTTGCCAGAAGAAGGCTGTATGCCTGCACAGCTTGGATCCTGAACTTTAATACTGAGATTATGTAATATGATATGATATTTGTGCTTCTTGAAAACGATGAAAGGGATCTCATCATGAACATATTTCACTCTCCATAACATTTGCCCTGTTTTTCTCCTAGGGAAAACTTTTTTACATTTTTTTTAACACTAGCTGTGGTGAAGTTGGCTTACTAAAACACTTGGGACCATAATTACTTCACAATTAGAATGACCTTTCTTTCAGCCCTTCATTTGGAAAAGTTATATTTTTGTTACTCATACTTTTGTTCTTTGCCTGGTACTAGGAAACATCATAATTAGTAACCACAGAGTATTACATAGTATTTTTAGAACAACTTTGTACTCTAAATTGAGTTATAATGTCTTGTTTTGAGTAGCAGTGTCTGCAGTCACATTTTCTAGGTACAAAATATATTAAAAAGTAAATTTGAAGCTTTAAGACAAAGCTATGCAAATCAAGTAGGCTGTGGGAACCATACTGATTTTTTATAAAAAATAAATGCATATAATAACTGGGGTTAGCCAGCTTCAGCAAATGAGAATATAGAACTTCAATTAAATTTCGATTTAAGATTAACAGTAAAAAATTAGTTTAAGTTCCAAATAGTGCATTAGACTTACTTATGATGCAAAAATCATTTTTATGTGAAATGCAAATTTAATTGTGCATCCTTATTTTACCTAAAAAACCTACCTGGGGAATCTCCTTAGACTTAGATGAATATTTATTTAATGAATTGAGTAGCTACAGAATCTTTCTTTTCAAAAATAATGTCTTTCTCCCAAAGCATCCTGTAACTTTTCACAGAGTAGCGCTGGGCAGATATAACATCTTGCACTAGATCCTGTGGTGGCTTACAAATGACTACAACTACAGAACTATGTGGTACGTCATATATGTGACTGCTCTTACTAACAGCACAAAAGCACTTACTAAAGAGTTCATTCATGTGATTAAGTCAATATTTTAAGAGATGATTTTAAATTATTCTCCATGGGGCCGGCGCTGTAACACAGCAGGTTGACGCCCTGGCCTGAAGCGCCAGCATCCCATATGGGCGTTGGTTCCGATCCAGCTCTCTGCTATGGCCTGGGAAAGCAGTGGAAGATGGCCCAAGTCCTTGGGCCCCTGCACCCACGTGGGAGACCCAGAAGAAGCTCCTGGCTCCTGGCTTTGGATTGGCTCAGCTCCGGCCATTGCGGCCATCTGGGGGGTGAACCAATGGATAGAAGAACTCTCTCTCTGTCTCTACCTCTCTCTGTAACTCTATATTCCAAATAAATAAAATAAATATGAAAAAGATATTCCCCATGCCTTTTGGAGGTTCAGATGTGCCTTCCCATTGCAATGCATGGAATTGCTGGAAGTGGGACTGGAAACTCTTTGCATGTATGCTTTCATTTGTACCACATTTTAATAGTACTTTATTTACTTATTCTCACTTAACTTTAATACTTTACTCATTCTCTTACTTTTTACCACGTTCATATAAATTTATACGATATCTTAAATCATACATGGCAATATATATCTTCCAGTATGGTGTGATATGAATTGAATCAGTACTACAAAGCTACCTTTTACTTAAGGCTATTGATACTATAGGGAAAAAAAATTCAACAGACAATTTAAAAAAGAAATATTTGCCTCCCATGCACACTTCCTATGTTTGTTCTACTGCATAGTCTTCTTCCCTTAAATATGGGCTGTCTTTGTGAGAAGATTTTTACAATAGAATACTGTGAAAATGACACTATGTGATGTCCAAGGTAGATGGTAAAAAGCCTTTGCTTTTGAATATTTCCTTTAGGATGTTTCTGCTTGTAGTCCAGTTCCCATGCTGTAAGAAGCCACATGGAGATGATACTGAGTCTTCCTGTTGATGCCTCACAGAGGCAGCATTAATTTTAACTATGTGGGTGAGCCACGCTGGACATCCACCTTAGTCAAGCCCTCTGGTTCTTTCAGTCCTTACCACCATCTATTTCAAGCTACAGGAGATAACCTTGGTAAGAAAACCAGAGTTTGCCTAGTCAGCCCATAACACTGTGATAATAATATGTTTTAATATTATTATATATAATATATATATTATATATAATATATAATATGTTTTAATATTATTATATATAATATATATAAATTTAATAATAATTTTCTACCCCATTTACTTTTTAGGTCCTTTTATACTATCTTTTTAAAAAGATTTATGATTTATTTGAAAGATAGAGATAGGGAGAGGGGCGGGGGGCAGAGAGAGAGAGAGAGAGAGGGAGGGAGAGAGAGTGAGGGAAAGAGAAAATCTTTTATCAGCTAGTTCATTCCCCAAATGGCTGCAGCACCCTGATCTGGGCCAAGTCAAAGTGAGGAATGAGGAACCAGGAGTTTCATCCAGGTCTCCGACTTCAGTGCAGGGGCCCAAGTATTTGTGCCATCCTCTGCTGTATTCCCAGGCACCTTAGTAGGGAGCTGAATCAGAAGTGGAGCAGCCAAGACTTGAACCGGTTCCCATATGGGATGCTGGCACTGCAGGCAGAGGCTTAACTTTTATGCCACAGTACTTATGCCTTATATTGTCTGTTTGCTGAATGAGTATTTATTTTATTTGATCAAATATCTCTTTGGAAGCCATAAGGGATTATTAGACAGACATCATTTACATAATACATATTACAAAATCTATATTTAATTATGTTTTGCATAGCAGGATGATTGTAGGTATTGTACACCTAAGTAAATTCTAAAATATTAAATTAATTACACACCACTAACTAAAGCGTTACCTTATTCTGTTTCCGTGGCTATTGTTATTTGCATTTTTTCCCTAGATAGATGAAAACTTTCTGTGTAGGGAGGTAGTTAACACCATTTCTTTCAAAGATTCATTAAAAATAAAGGAAAAGGAACAGTATATGAAAATGTCAGAGTGATCTCAAAGCACAAATTTTACAGTGATCTTTAAACTGTTTTTGAGCTCTTCATTTTAAATAGATATTTTTACAAATTTATAAATAATTGCACACATTTTTCTCATGAAAGGTCCTTTTATAAATGTGAAAGAACCCTAAGAACCCCAAATTAAATTCATGTTGAATCACAGAATGAGGAGTTGAACTGGACTTAAAATAGTCAGTAATAAATGAACTCAGCTTGATGTATGCTGCTTTGTAAGAATCCCTAAAATCCTTATAATGTTCCTGCTGTGACCTGAAGTCTTACAAAAAATTCATTCTTGTCAAATGGTCCTAAGAAGAAATGACTGCTGTGAATATGCAAATATTAAATTAATTACTGAGTTGCATTATCAAAGCTTTGATGAACCCTAATATTATCTTAGGTTCTTTGACAAAAGCCTATATTCTGAAATCTTTTTTAAAGATTTGTAATTTGGTCAAGTATGAGGACGCGTGGTGTGATTTCAAGAGAATAAAAGTACTAATTTTCTTTTGGCAAATTAGTTATTAAATGTCACAGTGACATTTGACACTGACATTCACAAAATAACTTGTGAGGGTTTATTATTATTATTTTCTTGCTACTCTCCGGTATAATACAAATTCGTAGTTCAAAAGTTTTCATTTTCCCAAATTTCCACCGAGAAGTTGATTAAAGTGATTGATAAAGACAGAAAGTCAAAAGAAATATGATGCAATTTGTAAAGTGAATTCACTTTTAAAACACTCTGTGAAACAAATTGTCTCAGCATGCTTTATTGAACAAAATTTCATACTTTATGGATTCATTTTGATCCATCCAAGGGGGTGATCACAGAAGACTCTATGGAGGAATTAGACATGATTATATAAAATTACAAACTCAACAATGGTGATCAATTGAACAGAAATTAATGAGAGTTCTGCCAAGTAGCCAAGTACAGTGCAGTGTGTCTGATATAATCTCTCATAAAATGTGATCTCTTAAAGGTCAAGATCTTTTCTGTGGTATCTGCATACTCATAATCAGGACTGCTTACATCTTTGGGACTCCACCTGCTCGCTGCTTTTATTTTTGGGAAAATCTGGACAGCACGAGAAGTCCACGGTTCAGCTGTGTTGTCAGGGGCTGGTGCTTCTGAGTTTTGCTGGACTTACCTCAGGGAACAGAGCTGACTGAGCAGCTTTGTCTCTTGGGACCACTAACCTCCACCTAGGAGTGGTGGTTGATTTCTTTTTGTGTTTCTTAACCTCCCGTCAATCTCAGTTGAACTCAGGCCATTTATTCTGAGGATAGGATAACAGCTAACAACACAACAGTTATTCTCCAAGGGTGGTGGTTCTTCTTTAGTAACCTCTGATGTCTTAAAGCGGGGTTTTTAGATATCTGGGCATCTGTGAAATAGTTGATGAAATTGTGCAAAATATTGCAGATTTTGGGCTTTCTTTCCAGAGATTCTGTGCCGGTGTGTGGAATGAGGTCAAGTCATCTAGGTTTCAGGCAAACTCTGAGTTTCTATGTATTTTCCAATTATAATGTTAAAAAGTATGCTCACTAAGACATTATTCACATTCTATCTGATTCATCCATTCTAAATGCACAGTTCAGTCACTTTTAGTCGTGTCGTAGAGTTGCACAGCCACCGCCACAGTCAATTTGAGAATGTGTTCCTCACCTCTACAGGGAACCCTGTACTTAGCAGTAACTCCCCATCCCCTTTGCCTCCCATCCTCCCATTCTGACAATTACTCTTCTTTCTGTTTCCATTGATTTGCCCACTTTGGACATTTCATGTAAATGGGATTGTACAACCTCTTATGACTGTATTCTTTCACTTAGCATTATGTTTTCAAGATTCAGCTATATTGCAGCATGTATTAAGTCTCATTCTTTTATTTTTTGTTAAAAAATTCATTATATGGATTTACTCTATCTAACTATCCATCATCAGCTGATGGGCATTTGGGTGATTTCCATGTTTTGAGTATTATGAAAAAAAATACACATTCATAAATTTTTGTGTGGATTCATACTTTCATTTCTTTTGGGAATAAATATAGAAGTAGTTTTGCTGTGTCATTCTGTGCAATGTTAACTTTTTGAACAACTAGTAACCAATTTTTCCAAGTAGCTGTGCCATTTTGTCTTCCTAGGAGCAATATCTGCAGGTTCCATTTTTTTTTACATCATCATATCTTTAAAAAATTGTTTGTGGAGGAATCTGGAACACATCACGCTGAGTGAAATAAGCCAGTCCCAAAGGGACAAATACCATATGTTCTCCCTGATCGGTGACAACTGACTGAACACCAAAAAGGAAACCTCCTGAAGTGAAATGGACACTATGGGAAATGGTGACTTGATCAGCATAGCCCTGACTGTTAATGAACAACTTAATACATTATCCCTCTTAGTAGTTTTTTTTTGTCTGTTCTACTTAATATGACTGGTTTAATTCTGTAATTAATACACAGTTATTCTTAAGTGTTGAAATTTAACTGAAATGTGATCCCTGTTAAACATAAGAGTGGGAATAAGAGAGGGAAGAGATGTATAATTTGGGACATGCTCAAGCTGACTTGCCCCAAATGGTAGAGTTAAAAACATAACAGGGGATTCCAATTCAATCCCATCAGGGTGGCATGTACCAATGCCATCTCACTAGTCCAAGTGATCAATTTCAGTTCACAATTGATCATAATGAAAGGACTAAGAGTCAAAGGGAGCACATAAACAAGTCTAGTACCTGCTAACACTAACCGATGGAATAAATAAAGGGGAGAGTAATCCAACATGGGAAGTGAGACACTCAGCAGACTTATAGAATGGCAGATGTCCTAAATAGCACTCTGGCCTCAGAATCAGCCCTAAAGGCATTCGGATCTGGCTGAAAAGCCCATGAGAGTATTTCAGGCATGGAAAGCCAAGACACTCTGGCAAAAGATCTCTGTGAGTGAGATCCCAGTGGAAAGAACAGGTCTTCAAAGAAGGAGGTACCTTTCTCTGAAGGGAGGAGAGAACCTCCACTTTGACTATGACCTTGTCTAAACAAGATAAGAATCGGAGAACTCAGAGGGCTTCCATAGCCTTGGAAACTCATGACTGGAGCATAGGGAGACTACTGATGCCATAGACAGGAGTGTCAATTGGTAAAGTCAACAACAGGAGTCACTGTGTACTTACTCCTCATGTAGGATCTCTGTCCTTAATGTGCTGTGTATTGAGATTTAATGCTATAATGAGTACTCAAACAATATATTTCACTTGGTGTTTCTATGGGGGTGCAAACTGTTGAAATCTTTACTTAATGTATACTAAACTGATCCTCTGTAAAAAAAAAAAAAAAAAAAAAAAGAAATTATCAACTCCCAACTTGACTCTCACTGGGATTAAACATGACAATAGGTCTGATCTGATTTCATCATCATTTAAAAAAAATCATCTATTATTTTTCACTTTATGTTTCTGTGTGGGAGCAAACTGTTGAAATCCTTACTTAATGTATACTAAGCTGATCTTCTGTATATTAAGATAATCAAAAATGAATCGATGTGAATGGAAAGGGAGAGGGAGTGGGAAAGGGGAGGGATGCGGGTGGGAGGGACGGTATGTGGGGGAAGCCATTGTAATGCATAAATCGTACTTTGGAAATTTATATTCATTAAATAAAAGTTAAAAAAAATTGTTTGTCATGCTAGTGAGTGTGAAGTAATGCCACATTGTGGGCTTATTTGCATTGCTCTAATGAATAATGATGTTGAGCATCTTTTTTGTTTTTTTGTTTGTTTGTTTGTTTGTTTTGACAGGCAGAGTGGACAGTGAGAGAGAGAGACAGAGAGAAAGGTCTTCCTTTGCCATTGGTTCACCCTCCAATGGCCGCCGTGGCCGGCGCACCACGCTGATCCGATGGCAGGAGCCAAGTACTTCTCCTGGTCTCCCATGGGGTGCAGGGCCCAAGCACTTGGGCCATCCTCCACTGCACTCCCTGGCCACAGCAGAGAGCTGGCCTGGAAGAGGGGCAACCGGGACACAATCCGGCGCCCTGACTGGGACTAGAACCCGGTGTGCCGGCGTCGCAAGGCAGAGGATTAGCCTAGTGAGCCGCAGTGCCGGCCATGTTGAACATCTTCTCACGTGCTGGTTGGTCATTTTTATAACTTCTTTGAAATATTTAAATTATTTACCCAGATTTTAATTAGTTATCTCTCACTTTATTATCAAGGTCTTTATATATTCTGCTGGTTTATATATTCTGGATAGAATTCCCTTATCTAATATATGATTTGCAAATATTTACTTCCCCTTTTTATGAATTGTCTTTCTGCATACCAATGGTGGCTATGGAAGTCAAAATGCTATTTACTTGTTTGTTGTTTAGTTACATTATTGGAGAGGCAAAGAGAAAATGAGAGAGACAGACAGAGAGGCAGATACAGAGAAAAAGAGAGAAAAAACGAAATAGAGTGAATTCCCATCTGCCGATGGACCTCCCAATGTCTGCAACAGCTCAGTCTGAACCAGGGTAAATCTAGGAGCTTGGAAATCAGTACATGTCCCACATGTGGGTGGCAGGGATCCAGCTACTTGAGCCATCTCCTGCTGCCTCCCTGGGTGTGCATTAGTAGGAAGCTAAAATTGGAAGTAAGAATCAGGACTTGAACTCAGGCACTTTGATAAGGTATGGAGCCATCTTAATTGTTAGGTCAAATATCGACCACTCTTTTTTATTTTTTTTTAACTTAATCCAATTCATCTTTATTCTCTTTTGTTGCCTGGGTTTTTGGTGTAACATCCAAGAAAGCATGTCTAACTGAATGTCATGATTTACTTTTTTTTTAAATTATAATTTGGACTCTTATTTTTATGATCCATCACTGAGTTTTTCTTTTGCATATAATACGTGCTATGAGTCCAACTTCATCTCTCTTCATGTAGACGACTGATAGTCCCACCATTATTTGTTGAAAATATTATTTTTCCCCCATAGAATTGTCCTGGCAACTTTGCTGAAACTCAACTGCCTCAAATACAAAGCTTACTTTCAAGACTCTCTATTACATTAATGTTTAGGCCAGCATCATACTCTGTGATTATTTTACATCTGTGCTAACTTCTGAAACTGGGAAGTGTTGTCCTACAACGTAGTTAGTGCTATTTTTATAAATTGATTTTTATTCTGGGATTTTGGAAATTCCATATACATGTAAGAATTATCTTGTCAATCTATGAAGAAGCTAGCAGGGATTTTGGTTGGAATTTCTTTGTAACTACAGCTCAATATGTAGAAGACTGCCATCTTAACAATATCACATCTTGTGATTGGTGAACATACAATGTCTTTCCAGCTAATTAGCTCTTTACTTTCTATTAATAATGTTTTCCAATTTTAGTGTAAAAGTCATTTTTTGTTAAATTTATACTCAGATGTCTTATAATTTTTGATGTTATTATAAATGGTTTTTTTCATAATATTTTGTCATTGCTAGTGTGTAGAAATACATTTGATTTTTATTTTTGAATCTTGTACCCTGTGATGTTGCTGAGCTCATTAATTACTGCTGATCTTTTTCATGGACTACTTTTAATAATTAACATTTTGTACGCAATATCATTTAATCTGATAATTTCATTTTTCCATTCTAATCAGCATCTTTTTTCCCACCTCCAGCCTAATTGCTAGAGTCCCTGGATAATTCTGTTGCATGTGGTTGAAAGCGTAGGTTTAGAGAAATTGAATTAAAACAAAAAAGCTCAGGCAGCATTTTGAGTCTTGACAAATAAAGACAGAACTGGGGTCTCAAAAGCTTATAATTAAATCCCACAAGAATGGTAGGTGTCCACTCTATGCATAATCATAGTCCCTGAGAGAAACGAATTGAGGACTATGTAAAAATGTCACTAATTTTGTCTCTTGACCTTTTGAGAATTTTTTTAAAAGTAGGATTTTAATGACACTCCCTGAGGACAAGTTATATTTATACAACAAACATTCAATTTTTAATGCTTATTCTATGTAAGCAGCTATATATTGGCAAAAAGGAAATACTTGGTTTTTCTTAATTCCGAGTCCATCACTTGGTAGCTTAGTAACCTGGAGATAATCAGTTAATATTATTTGGTTTTAATTTTGCTGATTTAAAAAAAGAGAAAAATATTGATGTTAGCACACTGAAAGTTTTAAGGTTTTAACTATATTTGTATGAAAGCTTTCTCTATCTCAGTGTTATAGCTCCTATTTGAAGCAACATTGAAATTTAATCACTATTAAAAGATATTGGCATCTTTCATTCTTTGTCCTCAACACTGAAAAATCCCTTTGAAATGAGGGCATTAAAATAGGTACATAGTCACAATTTTAAACATGATTCACAAGAAACTAGAGTTTTTACTTATGGTATTCATTGATTAAAGAATGTTGTGTATTTTCAATTAATCATAATGAAAGGACTAAGAGTCAAAGGGAGCACATAAACAAGTCTAGCACCTGCTAATACTAACCGATAGAATAAATAAAGGGGAGAGTAATCCAACATGGGAAGCGAGATACTCAGCAGACTCATAGAATGGCAGATGTCCTAAACAGCACTCTGGCCTCAGAATCAGCCCTAAAGGCATTCGGATCTGGCTGAAAAGCCCATGAGAGTATTTCAGGCATGGAAAGCCAAGACACTCTGGCAAAAGATCTCTGTGAGTGAGATCCCAGTGGAAAGAACAGGTCTTCAAAGAAGGAGGTACCTTTCTCTGAAGGGAGGAGAGAACCTCCACTTTGACTATGACCTTGTCTAAACAAGATAAGAGTCGGAGAACTCAGAGGGCTTCCATAGCCTTAGAAACTCATGACTGGAGCATAGGGAGATTACTGATGCCATAAACAGGAGTGTCAATTTGTAAAGTCAACAACAGGAGTCACTGTGTACTTACTCCTCATGTAGGATCTCTGTCCTTAATGTGCTGTACATTGAGATTTAATGCTATAATGAGTACTCAAACAGTATATTTCACTTTGTGTTTCTATGGGGGTGCAAACTGTTGAAATCTTTACTTAATGTATACTAAACTGATCTTCTGTAAAAAAAAAAGAAAAAGAAAGAAAGAAATTATCAATTCCCAACTTGACTCTCACTGGGATTAAACATGACAATAGGTCTGATCTGATTTCATCATCATTTAAAAAATCATCTATTATTTTTCACTTTATGTTTCTGTGTGGGAGTAAACTGTTGAAATCTTTACTTAATGTATACTAAGCTGATCTTCTGTATATTAAGAGAATCAAAAATGAATCTTGATGTGAATGGAAGGGGAGAGGGAGTGGGAAAGGGGAGGGATGCGGGTGGGAGGGACGGTATGGGGGGGAAGCCATTGTAATCCATAAGCCGTACTTTGGAAATTTATATTCATTAAATAAAAGTTAAAAAAAAGAATGTTGTGTATTTTAATTCCATTCCATAAAGTCAATGTTATTTTATATTAAACTCTCACCACTACATTGTTCATAACCACCAGTGGTTAAAATGGCAAGTTCATCACAGATACATGGATTCTTTGGTAGTGAAACATCTTTTTTCACTTATTTTTCTGGCATTTGTTTGAATATGTACACAGAAAATGAACAAGGACACAGATTTCCTGACCATCTCTAAACACACTTGGGAGCCATAAAATTAAGCAGAACAGCTTTTTCTGTTTACTTTTGTCCTGAAAAGATTCTTTTTATGAGGTATTAAGACATTGCAAATGTGCTCATGATGTTCCAGAGTTCATAGGACTCGTTTTAGGAAATGTAGGCCCTTTGGTGCTCAGCTAACTATTTTTAAATTTTTTTTTAATTTAGGGCCACTATAACTCAGGATTTTTTTTTTAAATTTAGGGCCATTATAGCTCAGGAAAGTACTGAATTTTTTTAATAAACATGCCATTTGTATCTGCCAAAGGGAGTTAATGAAATGGGTCAGTTCACCCTGAACTCAACCAGAAATTGAGTTTGCGCATTAATTTAGACATTTAATAGAGCAAGGAGGGGAACAAGGGGGGAGTTTGGGGGGGCCAATACGTACACCTAATCCAGGAGAGACAGAGGGGAGTCAGAAAGAGATTTCCTAAGCATGGTTTGCAATTGAGAGGTGGTGTTGGTTGCTTCTTTTTCCTCCTGGATTCTTCCCCCTCACTGCCCTTCTCCAGCACTGCTCTGTGACTCAGGGGGCTACTGTGCGTCTCAGCGGCTGACTTCTTCAATCTATTTGCAGAGAGTCAGTCCTTGGGGATTATAAATGGGAGCTTGGGAGCAGAAGGAAGGCAAAGATCATTGAATTTTCTTCCAGCAAAGATGGATAAAATTTTGTTGGGACCTTGAGTTTATGCAATTTTGAACCCTGCTTAAGAAAAAGAATAAAAAATAACAAATAAAATTTAGATATGAAAGTCAGTATTTATTTGGGAAGAGAAATCATGTAATAAGTTAAAAAACTGGCAATTATGACAATATCAAAAACAAGATGAATAAACACCTTTAACATTTTCTTTTCCTGTAAATATTGACTCAATGCTTTTTAATCACTTCTTCACCTGACAATGATTTTGTAATATTTTACCAAAACAGTACAGTCTTTCCCCTAGCATGTTACCAAAAATGTTCTTTTATTATTGATAGTTGAGATGTATAAAGTATGTGATTTTACATGCAAACATTTCGGCCATTTGTGTTCCTGCCACAAATCTGAGTGCTAAGAACACAGGAATTTTGATTGTTTGTGCTATGTTATATAATTTTTATAAAAATGTATTGAACATGTATAAACATGTCCATAGCATAATTAACTATATTCCTGAAAGAAGAGAATTTCTGTTCTTTTAAGACAATAGCAACATAATTTTCTTCAAATTTTCTATGATTGATTAGAATAATTTTTCCAAATGCATAAATGCAATTTCTTTTCCATAAACTATAAAAATGGTGCTGGGCATCCTAGAAACTTTCATATATAGGAATCCTTTTCCTTACGACATCAGAGAACTCAGTAGCAAAGTTGGAGCAGTGGCTGTTAAAAATGTACTTAGAAGCCAATCTTACTCTAGGGTAGCTGGCAGTAGCTTACCTCTCCATGAAGGTGATTGCAAACATCATTGCCATCTCCCTGAAACCTCATTCATGGTATACCCACCTCAACTTTCCTTTAGATGGACCAAAATTCTGGCAAGCACTTCCATGCCACGTGGCATAAAGCAAGTGTAGGAACAGAGAAATGGTTTCATCAATTATAGTTAACATGACGGGTTTCTAACCATTTGTAGAAACTGGAATTAAAAGTGTGTTTAATTTGATGCAAAAATATTTTGAAATCTGTGCATAGTTTTTCATAAAGCACATTTTCATTGAATGGGCCTGCTAAATTTCTCACTCTTAAAAACTTCCAAACTCAGTCCCATGTAAAGATACCACTAAATCACTTTTAGGAGCCCTGAGTGTCAGTGGCTTCACAGAAAATCCATCTTTGTCCCTTGCTAGGTTGGCATCTCTGGCAAAGTCTTTTCCTTTGTCTGGTTCTAGCTGCATGGTAGGAAACATTACTTCCACAGTTTCTCTACCCAAAGGTGACCTTTGCCGTGGTTCCAGCTCTGTGTGGTTCCCGGTTCCTTGTTGTGACTGCATACTCTCTAATTGCTTCTAAAAATGACAATGTTTTTGTCAGATCTTAACTAAAGGCAGTATAAGACGGGGGCCAGTATTGTGGTGTAGTAGGTAAAGCTGGTTTGTGTTCTGGGCTGCTCCACTTCTGATTCAGCTCCCTGCTAATGGCCTGGGAAAATCAGTGGAAGATGACCCAGTCCTTGGCCTCCTGCATCCATTGGGGAGACCTGGCTGAAGATCCTGGCCCAGTGCTGTACGTTGAGGCCATCTGTAGAGTGAGCCAACAGATGGAAGACTCTCTCTCTCTCTCTCTCTTTCTCTCTCTCTCTCTCTCTCTCCCTGATGAACATAGACGCAAAAATCCTCAATAAAATTCTGGCCAATAGAATGCAACAACACATCAGAAAGATCATGCACCCAGACCAAGTGGGATTTATCCTAGGCATTCAGGGATGGTTCAATGTTCACAATAAAATCAACGTGATACACCACATTAACAGACTGCAGAAGAAAAACCATATGATTATCTCAATAGACACAGAGAAAGCATTTGATAAAATACAACACCCTTTCATGATAAAACTCCAAGCAAACTGGGTATGTAAGGAGCATTCCTCAATATAATCAAAGCAATTTATGAAAAACCCACGGCCAACATCCTATTGAATGGGGAAAACTTGGAAGCATTTCCACTGAGATCTGGTACCAGACAGGGATGCCCACTCTCACCACTGCTATTCAATAAAGTTCTGAAAGTTTTAGCCAGAGCTATTAGGCAAGAAAAAGAAATTAAAGGGATACAAATTGGGAAGGAAGAAGTCAAACTATCCCTCTTTGCAGATGATATGATTCTTTATTTAGGGGACCCAAAGAACTCTACTAAGAGACTATTGGAACTCATAGAAGATTTTGGCAAAGTAGCAGGGTATAAAATCAATGCACAAAAATCAACAGCCTTTGTATAAACAGGCAATGCCATGGCTGAGGAAGAACTTCTAAGATCAATCCCATTCACAATAGCTACAAAAACAATCAAATACCTTGGATAAACTTAACCAAGGACATTCAACATCTCTACGATGAAAATTACAAAACCTTAAAGAAAGAAATAGAAGAGGATACCAAGAAATGGAAAAATCTTCCATGCTCATGGATTGGAAGAATCAGTATCATCAAAATGCTCATTCTCCAAAAGGAATTTATAGATTCAATGCAATACCAATCAAGATACCAAAGACATTCTTCTCAGATCTGGAAAAAATGATGCTGAAATTCATATGGAGGCACAAGAGACCTCGAATAGCTAAAGCAACCTTGTACAACAAAAACAAAGCCAGAGGCATCACAATACCAGATTTCAGGACATACTACAGGGCAGTTGTAATCAAAACAGCATGGTACTGGTACAGAAACAGATGGATGGACCAATGGAACAGAATTGAAACACCAGAAATCAATCCAAACATCTACAGCCAACTTATATTTGATCAAGGATCTAAAACCAATCCCTGGAGTAAGGACAGTCTATTCAATAAATGGTGCTGGGAAAATTGGATTTCCATGTGCAGAATCATGAAGCAAGACCCCTACCTTACACCTTACACAAAAATTCACTCAACATGGATTACAGACTTAAATGTATGACCCGACACCATCAAATTATTAGAGAGCATTGGAGAAACCCTGCAAGATATAGGTACTGGCAAAGATTTCTTGGAAAAGACCCCAGAAGCACAGGCAGTCAAAGCCAAAATTAACATTTGGGATTGCATCAAAAAGAAACAGTCAGGAGGGTGAAGAGACAACCGACAGAATGGGAAAAATATTTGCAAACTATGCAACAGATAAAGGGTTGATAACCAGAATCTACAAAGAGATCAAGAAACTCCACAAAAACAAAACAAACAACCCACTTAAGAAATGGGCCAAGGACCTCAATAGACATTTTTCAAAAGAGGAAATCCAAATGACCAACAGACACATGAAAAAATGTACAAGGTCGCTAGCAATCAGGGAAATGCAAATCAAAACAACAATGAGATTTCACCTCACCCCAGTTAGAATGGCTCACATACAGAAATCTACCAACAATAAATGCTGGAGAGGATTTGGGGAAAAGGGACACTAACCCACTGTTGGGGGGAATGCAAACTGGTTAAGTCACTATGGAAGTCAGTCTGGAGATTCCTCAGAAACCTGAATATAACCCTACCATTCAATCCAGCCATCCCACTCCTTGGAATTTACCCAAAGGAAATGAAATTGGCAAACAAACAAGCTGTCTGCACCTTAATGTTTATTGCAGCTCAATTCACAATAGCTAAGACCTGGAACCAACCCAAACGCCCATCAACAGTAGACTGGATAAAGAAATTATGGGATATGTACTCTATAGAATACTATACAGCAGTCAAAAACAATGAAACTCGGTCATTTGCAACAAGATGGAGGAATCTGGAAAACATCATGCTGAGTGAATTAAGCCAGTCCCAAAGGGACAAATATCATATGTTCTCCCTGATTGGTGACAACTAACTGAGCAGCAAAGAGGAAACCTGTTGAAGTGAAATGGACACTATGAGAAACAGTGACTTCATCAGCTCTTGTCCTGTTGATGTACAATGTAATACTTTATCCATTTTAGTATTTTTTTGTTCTAGTAGTATTGGTTGAACTCTGTAATTAACATACAATTATTCTTAGGTATTTAAATTTTAACTGAAAAGTGATCCCTGTTAAATATAGGAATGGGAATAAGAGAGGGAGGAGATGCACAGTTTGGGACATGCTCAATTCGACTTGCCCCAAATGGTGGAGTTAGAAACGTGCCAGGGGATTCCAATACAATCCCATCAAGGTGGCATGTACCAATGCCATCTCACTAGTCCAAGTGATCAACTTTAGTTCACAATTGATCACACTGATAGGTAAGAATCAAAGGGATCACACAAACAAGACTAGTGTCTGCTAATACTGATAGAATCAAAAAGGTGGAGAATGTCCAACATGGGAATCGGGATACACAGCAGACTTATAAAATGGCAGATGTCCTAACTAGCACTCTGGCCTCAGAATCAGCCCCTAAGGCATTTGATATGGCTGAAGAGCCCATGAGAGTATTTTAGGCATGGAAAGCCAAGACACCCTGGGGGAAAAAAAAAAGGAGACCTAAATGAAAGATCTCTGCAAGTGAGATCCCAGTGGAAAGAACGGGGCCATCAAAGAAGGAGGTATCGTTCTCTGAAGGGAGGAGGGAACTTTCACTTTGACTAAGACCCTGTCGGAATAAGATCGAAGTTAGCGAACTCAAAAGGCTTCCATAGCCTTGGCAACTCATGACTAGAGCCTAGGGAGATTACTGACGCCATAAACAAGAGTGTCAAATTATTAAGTCAACAACAGGAGTCACTGTGTCCTTCTTCTCATGTGGGATCTGTCCTTAATGTGTTGTCCAATGTGAAGTAACGCTATGACTAGTACTGAAACAGTATTTTACACTCTTTGTTTCTGTGTGGGTGCAAACTGATGAAATCTTTACTTAATATATACTAAATTGATCTTCTGTATAAAAAGATAATTGAAAATGAATCTTGATGTGAATGGAATGGGAGAGGGAGTGGGAGATGGGAGGGGTGCAAGTGGGAGGGAAGTTATGGGGGGGAGCCATTGTAATCCATAAACTGTACTTTGTAAATTTATATTTACTAAATAAAAGTTAAAAAAACTCAAAATTCCTGATGTTTACAGAGCTATTTGTTTTATCTACATCCTAATCTAAATAGAAAGCGACTTATATAATATTTGAGATTACTGAGTGGAACTTTCCTGGTTTAACTCAAGAAACCAGTTATAAATTTATTTATTGCTGAGGTGTTTCTTATGTTCTACAGAGATCTTCTTTGAATTTCCAAAAAGAGATGATTTTGACATTTAAACACTGAAATATTCTCTCAGTTAGGACTTTGAGAATAGTGTGATTCCATTAGAGTCATTTAACTCATTATTGACAGAAAAGTCCTGGAGAAAGCCATCATGTACCTTTATTTTCATGTCAGCTTCAGGGGCTCAGACAACCACAAGTTTGAGGGTTTTAATAGAAATATAAATAAAATTGCTCAAGAATTTCAAAAGGAATATGGAGATGTTTGACTTTGGTGTTTTTACTTTCTCATTGTGAGAGTGGAATGTATATTTTTCTACTGTAATGTAAAGGAGAGCATCACCAATATGCATAAAATAATTGAAAGAAAAAAGTTTCTTCCAGCAGATGGAAGATTCTCATTCTCTCTCTCTCTCTCTCTTTCTCCCTCCCCCCTTTCCCTCTCCCTCTCCAATTCTTTCAAATACAAAAAGAATTAAATAAATCATTGTAGAAACACTAAATTGAAGTTATAAATATATGACCAAGTTTGTGCATAAGCAGGAATGACAACTATGTCACAATTTCTTCATTGGCAATCATGAGATTCCATTAAGAGACACTATGATCTCAGATACACTAAAAATATGTCAGAATTGCTGACAGATAGAAGGTTGGTCTACAAAGATGTCAACTTGGATCCCAAACCCACTTCGTATACATGCTCTGCCCATCCGAAGAGGGCAGATTTTTCGCAGCTAGGCAGGACAGGCACATTGCCTGAGCTGCTGAAAACTGTTCTACACTTCATTTTGAGAATGATCTTTACTCAATTTTTTTTTTCTAGAGAGCATGATTATCTACTTCACTGTCTTCACTCTGCAAACAGCAGTGTGCAAGATGACTTTGGCAGAAAGATGCAAATATTTTCTTCTCTTCATGGATAATTTAACAGCAGTAATATGTATAATCAACCTCTACAGGTTACCCTTTCATAACTTCAGGGTTGGTGGCTGCATCAAAAATTATGTTTCTCTTACAAGGGTCTAATAAAGCTGCCACTGCAGACACACTTTATGATCTCCTTTCCAAAGCATCATGGATCTCTCCACTTCGCTCCTCTTTTCTCCTCTTCTTGTGAAGGAAAATAATCCAAATCTCTAGAATATGTTGCTTTTTTTCCACTATTCTTGGCAAGAATAAAGATATAATCTTGAGGACAATCCATAGATGTCCTCAAGTAGAATACATTTATTCTGGCTAAAAACTTAGAAATTTTCTTTCTTTGCAAATACATTCGTACTAATATAATACATGTTTTTATGAGAATAGAGCTACATTTAGGCATCCTGAGTATAAAAAGATATAGAATAACAATTTTTGGCTTGGTACCCAGCATGGCATTTTAATATGGGGAATAACTAATATATCTTTGACACAAAATTTTATTCTAGACAAATATATAAAATATTTAAAAATTAAGTCAGTTAAACACTTCCAATGTTGTATTAAGACTTAAAGAGTAAGAATTCTTCATCATTAGTTGTTTACACAAAAATCTCTGAAAATCGATTAATTCTATAAGAAAAATTACATGCTAATTAAACTATATTCATGATTTATTTTCCTTCAGTAAATAACTACAAGGTATTACTCCATAAGAAAATATGAGAATGGACAAGGGGCAGAGCCAAGATGGCAGAATAATGAGGGCGCGCACCGATAGTCCGGGAAAATTTAGTTTAATAAAAGGGGAGTTACGGTAGCCTCAGAAAAAAGAACCAGGAAAATATTGCAGAGGAAACTCTTCTGGATCGAGTGGCTGGGAATCGGAGGACCTACTGGGAAAACAAGGTCGCCCACCGCGTGGAAGCCGAGCCGCGGGACTGAGCCTCGGAAGCCACAGGGTCTGCGCGCCAGTGCTCGAAGGGGAGTACATGCCACACAGACAACAGCGGGGAGACTTGGGACATCCAGGGCTCCGAGTCCACACATTGGCGCTGGAAGGGGAGGTGAGCTCAATATCCAGAGACATTGGTGGGGAAACGGGGGTCAGAATCTAGAGGGGGGCTGGAAAGTGCAGCAAACTCACTACCGGAAAGAAGGAAAACAAAAAGCTTCGGGGTTTCTCTTCCCCCTAACCTTTCAAAGGTTGCAGGGCTGCAAGGCTTGAAGAATTCCCAAGAGACAAAGAGCAGGCCCCCTCTCTGGATTTACATATCAACAGCGGAGAGCTAAGGAACTGAGTCACTACAATTCAGTAGCCTAGGCAACCCAGTGGGAGTCCAGAGGAGCCTAAAGGGACTCTAGGGGTAGAAGCCAGAGACTGGATGCTAAATACCATCAAATCTGCACAGCCATGCTGTGCGGTGTTACTTACCCCCTGAATAAATAAAATAAATAAATAAATAAAAAGAGAGATTTACCACACATAACCTGAGGGTGTCACCTTTGCACACCCTTAACCAGGAAGAACCAAGCAGAGCTCTCAGCCCGCACCCATCTCAGGCCTCCAAGGCTCCTCCAATGCTCCTCCAACAGCAGGCAGTCCACTTAACACGGACATAGAAAAAAAAAAAAAACGCACAGTGACGCAAGAAGAATTAACTATGCCAAGTAACAAACACAGAAATCAAGGGAACAAGATCAGCGATGACACTATGATGCCTCCAAATAAACAAAACACCCCAAACCAAGATTATGAAGATGATGAGATAGAAGAAATGCAAGATACGGATTTCAAAAAATTTATGATAAGAACATTTAGAAGTTTTCAAAAGCAAATCCTTGAACTACAGAAATCCTTATTGGACAAGATTGAAAATCTCTCTCGTGAAAATGAAATTTTAAGGAAGAATCAAAATGAAACTCAGAAACTAGTAGAACAGGAAAGTGTGATAGTGAAGAGAAATCAAAATGAAATGAAGAGCTCAATAGATCAAATGACAAACACATTAGAAAGCCTTAAAAACAGAATGGGTGAAGCTTAAAAGAGAATATCGGACTTAGAAGATAGAGCACAGGAAAACATACAGTCAAACCAAAGAAAAGAAGAGGAAATTAGAAATCTAAAAAATATTGTTGGGAATCTACAGGATACTATTAAAAAAAACCCAACATTCGAGTTCTAGGAGTTCCTGAAGGCATGGAGAGAGAGAAAGGATTAGAAGGCCTTTTTAGTGAGATACTAGCAGAGAACTTTCCAGGTTTGGAGAAGGACAGAGACATCCTAGTACAGGAAGCTCATAGAACCCCTAATAAACATGACCAAAAGAGATCCTCACCACAACACGTGGTAATTAAACTTACCACAGTGAAACATAAAGAAAAGATCCTAAAATGTGCAAGAGAGAAACGTCAGATTACTCTCAGAGGATCTCCAATCAGACTCACAGCTGACTTCTCATCAGAAACACTACAGGCTAGGAGGGAATGGCGAGACATAGCACAGGTGCTAAGAGAGAAAAATTACCAGCCCAGAATATTATATCCTGCCAAGCTCTCATTTGTGAATGAAGGTGAAATAAAGACCTTTCATAGCAAACAGAAATTGAAAGACTTTGTGGCCACTCGTCCGGCCCTGCAAAAGATACTTAAAGATGTGCTACACTCAGAAACACAGAAACACGGCCATCAATATGAAAGAAGGGAAAGGAAGAACACCTACCAGTAAAAGAGCATGGGAAGCTCAAAGCATATACTAGAAAATATCTCCGGGAAAATGGCAGGGCAAAGTCACTATGTATCAATAGTCACATTGAACATTAATGGTCTGAATTCTTCAGTTAAAAGACACCGTTTGGCTGACTGGCTCACAGAACACAACCCAACTATTTGCTGCCTACAAGAAACACATCTCTCTAACAAAGAGGCATGCAGACTGAAAGTGAAAGGTTGGAAAAAGATATTCCATGCCAACAGAAACTAAAAAAAAGCAGGTGTAGCCATATTAATATCAGACAAAATAAATTTTAATACAAAAACTGTTAAGAGAGACAAAGAGGGACACTATATAATGATTAAGGGTTCAATTCAACAGGAAGATGTAACTATTATAAATGTATATGCACCTAATTACAGGGCACCGGTCTATTTAAAAGATATGTTAAGGGACTTAAAGGGAGATTTAGATTCCAATACAATAGTACTGGGGGACTTCAATACTCCACTCTCAGAAATAGACAGATCATCCGGACAGAAGGTCAACAAGGAAACAGCAGATTTAATTGACACTATTGCCCAAATGGATCTAACAGATACCTACAGAACTTTCAACCCTACATCTACAAACTTCACATTCTTCTCAGCAGTGCATGGAACCTTCTCTAGGATTGATCACATACTAGGCCATAAAGCAAGCCTCAGCAAATTTAAAAGAATTAGAATCATACCATGCAGCTTCTCAGACCACAGCGGAATGAAGCTGGAAATTAGCAACTCAGGAAACCCCAGAAAGTATGCAAACACATGGAGACTGAACAACATGCTCCTGAATGAACACTGGGTCATCCAAGAAATCAAAAGAGAAATCAAAAACTTTCTGGAAGTAAATGAAGACAACAACACAACATAACAAAACTTATGGGATACAGCAAAAGCAGTATTGAGAGGCAAATTTATAGCAATAGGTGCCTATATCAAGAAATTGGAAAGGTACCAAATAAATGAGCTTTCAGCACATCTCAAGGACCTAGAAAAACTGCAGCAAACCAAACCCAAATCTAGTAGGAGAAGAGAAATAATTAAAACCAGAGAAGAAATTAACAGGATTGAATCCAAAAAAATACTACAAAAAATCAGCCAAGTGAGAAGGTGGTTTTTTGAAAAAATAAACAAAATTGACACCCCATTGGCCCAACTAACTAAAAAAAAAGAGAGAGAAGACCCAAAACAATAAAATCAGGGATTAAAAAATGGAATGTAACAACAGACACCACAGAAATAAAAAGAATCATCAGAAATTACTACAAGGACCTGTATGCCAGCAAACAGGAAAACCTATCAGAAATGGATAGATTCCTGGACACATGTAACCTACCTAAATTGAACCAGGACGACATCGAAAACCTAAATAGACCCACAACTGAGACAGAAATTGAAACAGTAATAAAGGCGCTCCCAACAAAGAAAAGCCCAGGACCAGATGGATTCACTGTTGAATTCTACCAGACATTTAAAGAAGAACTAATCCCATTTCTTCTCAAACTATTCAGAACAATTGAAAAAGAGGGAATCCTCCCAAATTCTTTCTATGAAGCCAGCATACCTTAATCCCTAAGCCAGAGAAAGATGCAGCACTGAAAGAAAATTACAGACCAATATCCCTGATGAACATAGACGCAAAAATCCTCAATAAAATTCTGGCCGATAGAGTACAACAACACATCAGGAAAATCATCCACCCAGACCAAGTGGGATTCATCCCTGGTATGCAGGGATGGTTCAACATTCGCAAATCAATCAATGAGATTCACCACATTAACAGACTGCAAAGAAAAACCATATGATTATCTCAATTGATGCAGAGAAAGTATTTGATAAAATTCAACACCCTTTCATGATGAAAACTCTAAGCAAATTGGGTATAGAAGGAACATTCCTCAATATAATCAAAGCAATTTATAAAAAACCCATGGCCAACATCCTATTGAATGGGGAAAAGTTGGAAGCATTTCCACTGAAATCTGGCACCAGGCAGGGATGCCCACTCTCACCACTGCTATTTAATATAGTTCTGGAAGTTTTAGCCAGAGCCATCAGACAAGAAAAAGAAATTAAAGGAATACAAATCGAGAAGGAAGAAGTCAAACTATCCCTCTTTGCAGACGATATGATTCTGTACTTAGAGGATCCAAAGAACTCTACTAAGAGACTATTGGAACTCATAGAGGAGTTTGGAAAGTGGCAGGATATAAAATCAACGCACAAAAATCAACAGCCTTTGTATACACAAGCAATGCCATGACTGAGAAAGAACTGCTAAGATCAATCCCATTCACAATAGCTACAAAAACAATCAAATACCTTGGATAAACTTAACCAAGGACATTCAACATCTCTACGATGAGAATTACAAAATCTTAAAGAAAGAAATAGAAGAGGATACCAAGAAATGGAAAAACCTTCCATGCTCGTGGATGGAAGAATCAATATCATCAAAATGTCCATTCTCCCAAAAGCAATTTATAAATTCAAGGCAATACCAATCAAGATACCGAAGACCTTCTTCTCAGATCTGGAAAAATTGGTGCTGAAATGTATATGGAGGCACAACAGACCTCGAATAGCTAAAGCAATCTTGTACAACAAAAACAAAGCCAGAGGCATCACAATACCAGATTTCAGGACATACTACAGGGCAGTTGTAATCAAAACAGCATGGTACTGGTACAGAAACAGATGGATAGACCAATGGAACAGAATTGAAACACCAGAAATCAACCCAAACATCTACAGCCAAAATAATTGACCAAGGATCTAAAACCAATTCCTGGAGCAAGGACAGTCTATTCAATAAATGGTGCTGGGAAAATTGGATTTCCACGTGCAGAATCCACCTTACACAAAAATCCACTCAACGTGGATTAAAGACCTAAATCTATGTCCTGACACCATTAAGTTATTAGGGAACATCGGAGAAACCCTTCAAGATATTGGCACAGACAAAGAATTTCTGGAAAAGACCCCAGAAGCACAGGCAGTCAAAGCCAAAATTAACTATTGGGATTGCATCAAATTGAGAAGTTTCTGTACTGCAAAAGAAACAGTCAGGAGAGTGAAGAGACAACCGACAGAATGGGAAAAAATATTTGCAAACTATGCAACAGATAAAGGGTTGATAACCAGAATCTACAAAGAGATCAAGAAACTCCACAAAAACAAAACCAACAACCCACTTAAGAGATGGGCCAAGGACCTCAATAGACATTTTTCAAAAGAGGAAATCCAAATGGCCAACAGGCACATGAAAAAATGTTCAAGGTCGCTAGCAATCAGGGAAATGCAAATCAAAACCACAATGAGGTTCCACCTCACCCCAGTTAGAATGGCTCACATACAGAAATCTACCAACAACAGATGCTGGCGGGGATGTGGGGAAAAAGGGACACTAACCCACTGTTGCTGGGGATGCAAACTGGTCAAGCCACCTTGGAAGTCAGTCTGGAGATTCCTCAGAAACCTGAATATAACCCTACCGTTTGACCCAGCCATCCCACTCCTTGGAATTTACCCAAAGGAGTTTAAATTGACAAACAAAAAAGCGGTCTGCACCCTAATGTTTATTGCAGCACAATTCACAATAGCCAAGACCTGGAACCAACCTAAATGCCCATCAACGGTAGACTGGATAAAGAAATTATGGGATATGTATTCTTTAGAATACTATACCGCAGTAAGAAACAACGAAATCCAGTCATTTGCAACAAAATGGAGGAATCTGGAACACATCATGCTGAGTGAAATAAGCCAGACCCAAAGGGACAAATACCATATGTTCGCCCTGATCGGTGACAACTGACTGAACACCAAAAAGGAAACCTCCTGAAGTGAAATGGACACTATGAGAAATGGTGACTTGATCAGCATAGCCCTGACTGTTAATGAACAACTTAATACATTATCCCTCTTAGTAGTTTTTTTTTTTGTCTGTTCTACTTAATATGACAGGTTTAATTCTGTAATTATCACACAGTTATTCTTAAGTGTTGAAAATTAACTGAAATGTGATCGCTGTTAAATATAAGAGTGGGAATAAGAGAGGGAAGAGATGTATAATTTGGGACATGCTCAAGCTGACTTGCCCCAAATGGTAGAGTTAGAAACATACCAGGGGATTCCAATTCAATCCCATCAAGGTGGCATGTACCAATGCCATCTCACTAGTCCAAGTGATCAATTTCATTTCACAATTGATCATAATGAAAGGACTAAGAGTCAAAGGGAGCACATAAACAAGTCTAGTACCCGCTAACACTAACCGATAGAATAAATAAAGGGGAGAGTGATCCAACATGGGAAGTGAGATACTCAGCAGACTCATAGAATGGTGGATGTCCTAAATAGCACTCTGGCCTCAGAATCAGCCCTAAAGGCACTCGGATCTGGCTGAAAAGCCCATGAGAGTATTTCAGGCATGGAAAGCCAAGACACTCTGGCAAAAGATCTCTGCGAGTGAGATCCCAGTGGAAAGAACAGGTCTTCAAAGAAGGAGGTACCTTTCTCTGAAGGGAGGAGAGAACCTCCACTTTGACTATGACCTTGTCTAAACAAGATAAGAATCGGAGAACTCAAGGGGCTTCCATAGCCTTGGAAACTCATGACTGGAGCATAGGGAGATTACTGATGCCATAAACAGGAGTGTCAATTGGTAAAGTCAACAACAGGAGTCA
Source organism: Oryctolagus cuniculus (assembly GCF_051225735.1). Classification (NCBI taxonomy): domain Eukaryota; kingdom Metazoa; phylum Chordata; class Mammalia; order Lagomorpha; family Leporidae; genus Oryctolagus; species Oryctolagus cuniculus. Next base: position 135,826,041 of record NC_142870.1, read on the forward strand.
CGGTGCACTTACTCCTCATGTAGGATCTCTGTCCTTAATGTGCTGTACATTGAGATTTAATGCTATAATGAGTACTCAAACAGTATATTTCACTTTGTGTTTCTATGGGGGTGCAAACTGTTGAAATCTTTACTTAATGTATACTAAACTGATCTTCTGTAAAAAAAAAAAAAAAAAGGAAATGATCAATTCCCAACTTGACTCTCACTGGGATTAAACATGACAATAGGTCTGATCTGATTTCATCATCATTTAAAAAATCATCTATTATTTTTCACTTTATGTTTCTGTGTGGGAGCAAACTGTTGAAATCCTTACTTAATGTATACTAAGCTGATCTTCTGTATATTAAGATAATCGAAAATGAATCTTGATGTGAATGGAAAGGGAGAGGGAGTGGGAAAGGGGAGGGTAGTGGGTGGGAGGGACGGTATGTGGGGGAAGCCATTGTAATCCATAAGTCGTACTTTGGAAATTTATATTCATTAAATAAAAGATAAAAAAAGAAAATATGAGAATGGTTTATATAAGAATAGAATTAAAATTAAGCTAATTTAATGAAAAATGTGAAATTCATATGTAGTTTTTCATACTACACATTTTCCAGGAAGTGATTGACAATTTCTTGTATGAACAGATTTCAAAGTTTGTATACCTCAATAAATGTCTTTTAATTCCATTTTCCACGAGTTTTTTTGAAGTTACCTCAAAAATGAGAATCTGAAAATCCATGCATTTTAAAAACTCTCCATTAAGATAATAGAACATATTTTAAAAAAAATGAGGATGAGTAACTGTAAAAATCTATGCAATTGTGAAGTTATATTAAAATATAATTGTAATTGTATTTTTGAAAATAATTAACAGTCCAAGGGAGACTCTCAGAGCTGGTAAGAACTGTGTTTTGGGATATAAAATCTATTAATAGAGTGGAAATACTGGCTCATGGACACTGAGATGCACAGCTACAAAAGACCTGAAGCTGTAGAGCTTAGGTTAAGGTGGGCCAGGAGCCTGTGGTAACATGGGGTCAAGGGTGAGGGCATAGTGCACCTCTGTAGGGAGGAAATCTTGGGTATAGGAAATCATTTTGAATTTTCTTAAAAAATAATTACAAGGGCTGTATCATTTGCTTCCCAAAATTGAAATCCAATATTTATCAATTTTCTTTCTTCTTCCTAGGAAAAAATTATTCAGTGTTATGTTTTCTTTTTGTTCTCTGTCATCCTTCTATTTACAAAGTGTTTATGGGTTAATCGGATTTATAAAAGCACATTTAGTAGCCAGACAGATTTAATATTCTCTTAGATGCCAATTTGTGATCTTGACTTTTACATCAAGAAATTTGCAATAAAGTTGCAAAGATAGTTAGAGACATTTTCACAGATATTAAACATTTGGAAAATTTTAATGTGTTAAAAAACTGTTTAGAGAGAGATCAATCCAACATAAGAAGTGGGATACACTGCAGACTCATAGAATTACAGATGTCCTAAACAGCACTCTGGCCTCAGAATCAGCCCCTAAGGAATTCGGATCTGGCTATAAGGCCCATGAGAGTATTTCAGGTATGGAAAGCCAAGACACTGTGGCAAAAAAAAAGAGTGACCTAAATGAAATATCTCTGTGAGTGAGATCCAGCGGAAAGAATGGGCCATCAAAGAAGGAGGTACCTTTCTCTGAAGGGAGGAGAGAACTTCCACTTTGACTATGGTCTTGTCTAAATATGATCGGAGTTGGTGAATTCAAGAGGCTTCCATAGCCTTGGAAGTTATGACAAGAGCCTCAGGTGATTACTGATGTCATAAATAAGAGTGTCACTTGTTAAATCAACAACAGGAGTCACTGTGCACTTATTCCCCATGTAGGATCTCTGTCCTTAATGTGTTGTGCAATGTGAATTAATAGCATAACTAGTACTCAAACAGTATTTGTTTTTCTATTTGGTTGCAAACTGTTGAAATCTTTCTTTAGTATATACTAAATTGGTCTTCTGTATACAAAGATAATTGAAAATGAATCTTGATGTGAATGGGATGGGAGAGGGAGTGGGAGATGGGATGGCTGCGGGTGGAAGGGAGGTTATGGGGGAAAAAGGCACTATAATACAAAGGTTGTACTTTGGAAATTTATATTTGTTAAATAAAAGTTAAAAATCATAGAAAAAGAAAAAAGAAAGAAAATAATATGTATTTCAAATAAAAAATAAAATTGCTGTCACACTAAAAAATAAAATATGGCAAAAAAATAAAAAAGTTAAAAAAATAAAAAAACTGTTTAGAGAGAAAAAATATTGAATGAAAATCTGATTGAGGCCTGCATTGTGGCATAGCAGGTAAAGCTGCTGCCTGAGACACTAGCATGCCATATGGACATGGTTTCAAGTCCTAGTTGCTCCACTTCCAACTCAACTCCCCACTAATGTACTTCAGAAAGCAGCAGAGGATGGTCAAAATCCTTGGGCCCCTGCACCCATGTGCAAGACATGTAAGAAGCTCCTGGCTCCTGGCTTTGGTAGTCTGGCCCAGCCCTGGCTGGTGTGGCCAATTAGGGAGTGAACCATCTATGGAAGCCCTTTCTCTGTTTCTGCCTCTTTATCTCTGTAACTCTTCCCTTCAAATAAATAACATAAATTTTAGAAAGCAGATGATCCCAAGATGGCTGAATAGGGGAAAGACATTTTGACCAGAGGAAGATAACAGAAGAAGGGCCAAAGGTGGAAGCAGTGCTTTCCCAGGGAAGTGTTGGAGAAAAGTTTGCAGTGGAAATTCTACAGAAGGGAGAGGGATGCTGTGGAATAGTTTGGAAGGTGCAGCCACACAGCAGCAAGCTGACACACCGCACATGATTCCCACAGCGGGGGTTTGGAGGAGACATCAGCATCTGAGAATGAGGTGAAAACAGATTGTTGCAACTGGTGATACTGCCTTTAGGAGAACCTTGTGGACCACTATGACTTTGAACAGGCCTGGAAACCTAGCAGAAGGAAGGAACCCACCTATGCCACTGAGGGAAAAGCAGGTTTCTTTTTCCCCATCTCCCTGCAAGTATGCCCAGCAACGTGTGGGTAGACGGTGCCATCTTGACACCAACAGAGGCTGCAGAGGCTCCAGTATGCATCTGTCCCAGGAATTTTCCAGTGGGAAAAATCTGCATTCCCCACTAACTTCGAGTCAGATTGGGGTCGACAGGGAGCAGGGCACTCAATTAAGACTGTGAGGTGCTCCTATCCTCTCAACATGTGACAAGACTCTTGGGTTCGAATTGCCAAAGCAGAGCACCCAGGCAACTGGCTTTGAGAATGTCTCTGCTCTCTCTGCATACAGGGCAGGCTTGAAGGGCAGAGAGGGGATCCTCTGTGCCCCATGACTGTGGGAGATTTGTGTGCTATGACTGTGGGAATTCTGTGACTGCACAACACGTTACAGAGTGTAGCTGGGTCACCGGGCAATCATTGTGTCTGTTGTTAGATTTTCAGAGCTCCCAGATGGCCTGGGGTGGGTCAATGCAGAGGGTTCCTTATTCACACTGATGACCACAAAATTTCTTTGCACAAGTCATGTGGCAGCGTGGATGGGGATTGTATTCACTGTCAGCTAACCCTGGCCATTGATCACCTTGGAAGAGATGAAATGAGGTTGTGATTAAACTGACAGGAGGGATCATACCCTCCCACACGCTGACAACAGAGATCTACCACACCCAACTTGGATAGCAACATGGACTCTCACTCCACCTTGAGCACTGACCAGAGTTCCCTGGCCCCATGAAGCACATGCCTCTGGAAATTCACTGAATGGGCAGATACTACCTTAAGCCACAGGGGTGTAGTTCAAAATAAAACACATCAGAGGAGATAGCCAACACGTATTTCCCTGAATGCCTAAAATAAACGCAGAAATACAATAAATAAGTACAAGGAAGACAATATGAGTCTCCCAGAGGAACACAATAACCTTTCAATATGAAATGTGAAGATGAAGACATTGATGAAAGCCCAAAAAAATATTCAAAGGGATGATCATAGGATTACTCACAAGCAATAAGAAACAAACACATGAATTAAAGAAATCCATAAATGGCATGGATGAAAAATTGTCACGAGATTGAGATATTGATGAGATATTTGAAGAGAAATCAAACTAGGGCTGGCGCTATGGCTCACTTGGTTAATCCTCCACCTGTGGTGCCGGCATCCCATCTGGGCACAGGCTCTAGTCCCGGTTGCTCCTCTTCCAGTCCAGCTCTCTGATGTGGCCCAGAAAGGCAGTGGAGGATGGCCCAAGTTCTTGTGCACCTGCACCCACATGGGAGACCAGGGAGAAGCACCTGGCTCCTGGCTTTGGATCCGCATAGCTCCGGCCGTAGTGGCCATTTGGGGGGTGAACCAACAGAAGGAAGACCTTTCTCTCTGTCTCTGTCTCTCACTAACTCTATCTGACAAATAAATAAAAAAAGAAAGAAATCAAACTGAAATATTAGGAATGAAGAATTGAATATGTCAAATAGAAAAAAAATATGGTGGAATGCTTTAACAACAGCCTTGGTGAAGTAGGAGAAATAACATTCCAAGTAGAAGACAGATTTTTGAAAATATCTCATTCAGACCAAGAAGAAGGAGGAAAAGGAAAAGGAGGAAAATTTAGACAAATTCTGTGTTGGAGATTTATGGGATATTATCAAGTGGCCCAACATACGGGTCATAGGAGTTTCTGAAGGTGTGGAAGAATGAATTAGAAGGCTTATTTAATGAAATAATAGAAAAGTTCCATATTTTGGAGAAAGAAAGGAACATCCAAGAATAGGAAGCACAGAAGCACATAGAACTCTTGATAGACATGGCCTGAAGAGGTGTTCATCATGCCACATTGTAGTCAAATTTTCAACAAACAGAAAGAAAGATTCTAAAACGTACATGAGAGAAACACCAGATTACTGCCAGAGGATCTCCATTTTGACTCATAGCTGATTTCCCGTGAGAATCCCTACAAGCAAGAAGAGAATAGAGAAATTTAGTCTAAGTTTTGAAAGTAAAAAGCTGTCAACCCAGAACTCTGTACCCTTCAAATCATGCAGAAGTATGAAATAAGAACCCTACCTTACACTTATACAAAAATCAACTTAAAATGGATCTAAATCTATGATCTGATAGCATCAAACTACTAGAGAAGAACATTGGGAAAGCTCTGCAAGTCTTTGGCATAGGCAAAGTCCCATAAAAATTCACTCCAAAGAAGGCTGCATTCTTGGGTAAGAATTTGCCCTAATGTCTAATTTACTTTAGACTGGAATAGAGAAGATAAAAATTTAAATAAGTTGCAGAAGGTGTGAGGAAGCCACAGAAAATTATAAAAGAAAGAATTTTTGGATGAAAAAACTATCAATTTATTTTCATTTGATTGACATAAAATTCAAATCTGATCATCTGTTAAAGCAACAAGGTTTATAAAATATTTTAGTAAATATTTTAAAATGGTCTTAACATCTAATTTTGAAATACTACAGTATCTCATTTTCATAGATTTTAACTAGTGACTCTTTATCAATTTCCTAGCCAGCTCCCTTAGGCTCTCTTCTCTTCCATAGTTCTGACTTTTTTTTTTTTTTTTTTTTTTTTTTTGGACAGGCAGAGTTAGAGAGAGAGAGAGAGGGAGAGAGAGAGAAAGGTCTTCCTTTTTCCGTTGTTTCACCCCCCAAATGGCCGGTACCCTGCAGCCAGTGCTGCGCAGAGCCGAAGCCAGGAGGCAGGTGCTTCCTCCTGGCCTCCCATGCGGGTGCAGGGCCCAAGGAACTGGGCCATCCTCCACTGCCCTCCCGGGCCACAGCAGAGAGCTGGACTGGAAGCGGAACAACCGAGACAGAATCCAGTGCCCAAACTGGGACTAGAACCCTGGGTGCCAGCACCGCAGGCAGAGGATTAGCTTAGTGAGCCGCGGCACCGGCTCTTTGTTTAAATTGTTCCAAGTTATGAGATGATTTCATGTGCTAACTCTTATATTCAAGATTTTCATTTCCTATTTTGGTGGCAGAAAAAAAGAGACCTCAATTTTGTACCTATTGAGGTAATCTTTGTATTCTCTGTCTCTCCTAAAGTTCTGTTTGTTTGAAACTGCTGAGTTTTTATTACCACAGACTTCTAGCTCAGACCACCAAAGATTAGGGATGAGATTAAGTACGTCCTTGGCTGACATCCTAAAGGCTTCCTCTGTGGTCTATTTTAACTGAGAACAGGAGGTAGAGGAGTGAGCTAGGCAAGAGCAATGTAAGGATAAGTGGCAGGCCAATTAATAACAGCTTTACAAAGTGATCTGCCATGAAGGAGCCACAACAAAGCCAGTGCACCCCAAGTGGTACTGGTTTTCAATGCGGAAACCCAGGGCTTCGGGCAGTCAGCAGTCCTGACAGAAGTCAGCATCTGATGAGTCCTTTCAGCTCTGCCTAAAGCTGGCCCCCTAAAAACAACACTGCCCCGGGATCGAAGGACTCCCAGGTCAGTGCTGCAGACCCTGTTGGCCCTCCCTAAGCTGAAGGAACCCTTCACACTGCCCAGCTTTCAAAGCAACTGCTGCCATCAGTGGGACAACCTAGGATCAGTAACACTGCAGGCAGAGCTGTAAATCTGCTTTCACAGAAACTGCCTATTCTATACTGACCTTCCAGGCCAGCTAGGAAATGAGCATGCCTTCCCTGAGGAGGTTCACACCTACTTTATGATGTCTCTCCCAACAGCTCATTGTAACAGGCGTGGACCTCAGGTAGACCTCAGGCAGACAGGCATGGACCTCACACATACCAGGCCATGCCTTAATCCCCAGTTATTATTGTCAAGCCCCTCCTGTCAGTTTCTGTTTTCCTGTCAATGGAAAACTCCCATCTGTTTAGGACAGCAACTTTTGTAGGTCCTCTAATAACAATCTGTCCTTTGTTTTGGACTCTGCATATTTAATCTGTTAGTCTATTTCCATCAGTCTTGAAGCAGTGAGATCCTAGATGGCCATGCACATAACACTTGGAATGGAGACAATTTCTGTGAGCTGGCACTGCAGCCCCTTTAAGAGTTCATCTTCTGAGGGAACCCTGTCTTGACCACAGGTTCTTACCTCACCCCTACTCAGCTTGAAAAAGTAAGAACAGGGGCCGGCGCCATGGCTCACTTGGCTAGTCCTCCGCCTGGGGCACTGGCATCCCATATGGGCACCGGGTTCTAGTTCCGGTTGCTCCTCTTCCAGTCCAACTCTCTGTTGTGACCCAGGAGGGCAGTGGAGGATGACCCAAGTGCTTAGGCTGCTGCACCTGCATGGGAAACCAGGAAGAAGCACCTGGCTCCTGGCTTCAGATCAGTGCAGCACCAGCCATGGCGGCCATTTGGGGAGTGAACCAATGGAAGGAAGACCTTTCTCTCTCTCTCTCTCTCTCTCTCTCTCTCTGTCTCACTGTTTATAACTCTACCTGTTAAAAAATAAAAAAATAAAAAAATAAATAAAAAGAAAAAAGAAAAAATCAAAACAGTCCTTGCCCTAAACCCTGTGTGAGGGAGCCCATGACTAGAAGCAGGCCAGAATAACTACATCCCACAACTCCTTGCCAACACATACACACTAAACAAAATAGGAGTGTTCTTTCTCTGTAGCAACCGGGCACACACCTGTTTTCCTTCTAAGTGGAAGTAAACTTGTACTCTCTTTCCTATTTACTTCTTTGTCCTCATTTCGGCCATCTTTTCCACCATGGGCAATGTCTCTAATAACTAACTTTATTCTCAGTCATGTATAATTAACTTATTTCACAGGTTGTTGCAGGAACGGATGACTGCTATATCAAGCCATCTCATAGGAGCAACACAAGAATGCTCTCCTTCAATAAATTCAATTCTTAGTATTGATCCTGGTTCACATCTATGCCCCTTTTCAGCAGGGAGTAGCTAGATAGGGTCTGGAATGAAGGACAATAAGGCTCATAAGAATGTCACCCTTCACCAATTCCTCCCTCCCATCAGAGACTGCCCCCACACACATAGTGGGAGATCTGGTCATGCCTATCTGTCTCTCTAGCTCGGAAAAACATGAAAAGCCTCTAAGACTTCTGGAAAGCCCCCGGAGCCAAGCTCCCTCAGCAAGCAGATAAAAACCCAGACCACATGTGCCCTGTGAGCAGCCTTTTCCAGTCTCTTGGGGACTGTCACCACCTCTTTGCTTCAATAAAGCAACCTGTCTCTGTAGAAGTCAGTCTCCATCTCCTTCTGTGGGCTATGAAAGCCTAGAATCATGAGTTATTTAAGTCTAAAAAAACACTCAAAACAGTAGGCAGTGAATTTTGAGTTGTGTCTCTCAGTGCCATGGGAACACGAGGATAAATTGATGATTCTCTATGGTATGCTGTGTTGCTACACTAGGATGTTGGGTTGGTTAAGTGTATTACATGCAGTTTCAACTTAGATATTTTCAAGTTACAATGAATTACCAGGACACAACCCAGAGTAAATGGATGAACTCCTGTAGAGGGAGAAAGAAAATAAAAAATCTATAAAAGGCACACACAAAAAAGAGTGGATATGATAATGTAAATCCAATTCAAGGTCTCAGTATCAAACTCAGTGTCTGACAAACTGAATGTCCCAGGTGCCTGAAAAGGAAGGTACTGTCACATTTCCTGCTTACTCTCTTCCTTGAGATGGTTCAGCTTCCCCAAGGAAGCTTCAGATTTACTCATGGTTGGGGATAAACAAGAATTTCTCTTTTAGCATTAGTAAGGCATAAAGCAACAATTTGTTTTTAAGAACTAATGTCTATTTGAAGTCCTGGGTCAGATGAACAGGGCTCTTAACATCGAGTGGGTGTTCTGCAGATATTGGTAGAATTTGTGAAGAAGGCACACATGTTTTCCTGGTTCTCTCCACATCATGCCATTCAGTTGGGGATCTGCTTCACTACATACAATCTGACTAAATTCTGTTCCCAAAGGTTGTCTGGTGGACCTTAGATTCATCTAGTTTAACTTCTTATTTTACAGATGATACTTATTTCTAAATAATTGGAAAACTTTAATGTATTTTGTATGATAGAAACACCTATGTGCTTTTGTAATAAGGAGCATTGAAGGATCAACATTGCTTATGTTGGGTAGTCCTAATATGTCTCTTACTATTTGCAGGTGTATTCTTTTATATTCATATTATTGAATTGTTAGAATTGTGTTTGAGTTTTGTTAGAAATTTTTGAAGTTCGTGGCTCTAAATCTTCCAAATAAAATGAAGAAACTTTATTTATATGAATCTATAAAGATTATCAGGCTTTTCGGGAGTAATAGGCAAATAAAAATTTGAAGTACTAAAAAGCCTATAGGAGATTATTACATTGCCTCTGCAAAGTTTAACCAAGTATTCTTCTTTAGTTATCACAAAGGAATAGGTTATCTCTCCCTCCACCATTTTTATTGTTGGCCTGTAAACTAGTTATTCTTACACTGGCTGCATCAGAAATGCCTAATTTGACATATATACATGTGTGTAAAGGCTCCAGGCCAGAGACTGATTTAGTGAGACTCAGAGAGCGTCTTTGTCAAAGTTCCCAAGATAATATTCACATGGACTCTTGAGAAGAAACTGACATTAATGCTTTTTATCAAAGTGTAGCCTGTCCACCCCTGGAGATCCCCAAGACTTTTTCAGGGGGCCTAGGACATCAAAAACTGTTTACAAGAATACTAAAACACGATTTGCCCATTTCATATTGCACTGATAGAAGAAAAGACAATAGAGTTTGGAACGGTGCTGGCATGAGTCAAGACAATAGCCACAAATGTCCTAGCACCTACCTTGTTGTTTAGTGATAAACAACACATCAACAATAAACAGAAACTGATTTTATTTAATGATACCTTGATGAAGTATAAACATTTTTAATTTTATTAAATCTCAACTCTTTCATACATGTCTTTTAATATTCTGTGTGGTGAATAGAAAGATCCCACAAGGTCTTCCTACTGCATAAGGAGATGAGATTGCAGATTCAAAGAAAAAGAAGCAATGTGTGATTACTTGAGTTTGCAGCTCTCTACCTAGCTATTGTTTTTATTTTTCTTATAAAACATGACATTTAAAAACTGACAAGCTTTACTTATTCAGATTTGAGTATTTGTCAGATTATTTTTCTCAATTAAGCCTGTTGCTTCAAGGAAAACAACTGACTGTATTTGTTGCAAAGGAAAAATTTGAACTTTCATGTGAAAATTGGAATTTTGGAAAACTTTTTCCTTGCTACAGAGAATTGATCAATTTTAGCTATTTACTTTTCTGCTTTTATGTTGGTGGTGATACTAATGCATGTGGTTTTAAAAAAATATTGTATAATAAAATGTGTAAATATTTGAAAGGTATTCATACCCCAGTGAAGAAATATTTTACAAATGAATAATGCATATGCTGCAAATTCATACATGAGTAAAAGATCCATTCAGATGCAACATGCAGCAATAGATTTTAATGTAACAGAATATGAAGTTTCCACCTTGCAGATTCCACATTGAAAGTAATTTTAAAATGTTACTGCTTGTTAACTTTTGGTATCATATCAAAAAATAACATCCACAACTACCAGTGAGGGCTATTAAAGTGCCTCTCTTTTCTATCTTAAATTTTTGAAGCAGACTTTCTTAATATACTCAAACAGCAACAAATGCAGAGTGAATGAAGAAACAGATGTTATAATCTAGCTTTTTCCTATTAACTCAGAATTTAAAGACGTTTGCAAAGCTTTAACACAGTGTCCTTGTTGCCATTTTCTTTGGAAAATGTATTTATTTTTGACAATACTATGTAAATTTTAATTAGTAATGAGTTATTATCTTTAAATACTATTATTATTAAATATCTTTAAATATTATACTTACTTTAAATATTTTAGCTTAAATTGCAAATTTAATAAAATAGTTGTTAGTATAATGTACATTTACAAAAGCTCCTTTGGGTGAGCTACTTAAAAATTTGCAGAATGTTAAAGGCTCTTGAAACAATAAAATTTTTGAAGATTTATTAATTTATTTCAAAGGCAGAGTTACAGAGAGAGAGAAAGAGAGAGGGAGAGAGAAAGACAGGGGAGAGATCTTCCAATTCCTTAGGCCAAAGCCAAGAGCCTGGAATTCCATCCAGGTCTCACATGTGGGTAGCAGGAGCCCAAGCATTTAGACCATGTTTCTCTGCATTCCCAGGAGTGTTAGCAGGAGGCTGGATCAAAAGTGGAGCAGTCCAGGCTACAACCAGCACCCAAATGTCATCTCAGGCAGTGGCTTAACCTGCTGTGCCACAATGCTATCCTGACTGCAAAATTTTTAGAACCTTGGGAATAACTGTACTCTGTTTCCCTCTTTCTCTGCATACACACCTCCCCCCACTACACACACACACACACACTTGAACTTCAGTGACTTAATGACTTACTTGGATGAGATTCAGGTCATTAGTGTAGGTTTGCGTTCCTCTTCCTTTCTTCCTAAACTGAAGTTGGAAGTGAATTCTGAAGAAAGATAGCAATCAGTTTCCATATAAAGTGTCTGAAGCAGCCATCTCAAAGTCCATCTGAGGTTTGTCTTCTAATCACAGACCCTTCTTTTGTAGATCTGTTTGGTGCTTCTCCATTCCTTAGATGACACTTGAGAACAGAGTTCATATAGTATGCCTACTCCTTGAATAAAAACACATAACTGTAAACCAGAAGGAGATTTTAGGGCACATAAATGACACTGAACTTATTGCCTACTTTATAAAATCTTTGATTAGATATGATAAAATTTCAAGATCCACAAAAATTTTGTTGAATACCACATATAATTCAAAATGTTGTTGAATATGTTGAATACCATATATAATACAAAAGTTTACTCTGTTTTCTAAAAGCTTAGCTTTTGGTAAAACAAGTTGTATTAATGTTAATATTTATGCTAAATTTTAAAATATCTACTTTAAGGACCTTTTATAAAGGGACAAATACCTCATAGTATTCATATAAGGTGATAAATGTATTCTTAAATGAGTGAATGAATGGTCATTAAAGTAAGATTTATGTTTTCTAACTGACAATTTCAGGGTTAATTTCAATACATATTTTCCATTACTACTTTTTTGAAAATTACTCATAAAATAATAAATTTTTATCCCTTTCCTTTTGCATTCTCAAGTTATGTGTACTTGACTGACAGATTCCTCTAGAATTCTACCAATAAATAGGAGATTAAGAGATTGATATCCATATTCACATTTTTTTCAGTTTAGATGATAGAACTGCCTTATTTGGAATGGACTGATTTAACAAATCTACATTCATATTTCAACCACTCCAACACTCTGGAAAGCTATTTTCATTAGGTCAAGTACTGAATTCATTAACTATTTATCAGAAGCTTGGCATTAAACAGCATTAAGCTCCCAGCAGATGGCTTGGGATTTGAAATTCCCCATAACAACTATATCTTGCATTTTTAATTCAGGTCAAAATTGTATCAGGTCAATTTTTTGTTCTCCAGAAATGCATTCACTGTGAGTTGTATTTAGCTTCCAAGTCTGAAACATTTCCAGAAAATAAAAAAAGCATATTATGTTTCTCTCTCCTTTTGTCTTCATCCATATTTCACCCCCAATTGCCTCCTTTGAGACTTCCAAGCCAGTTTAATTTTATGGTTTTGCTTTGCCCCTCTTTCTAGTAGATCTGTTTCTTCCAAAAGGAGGAAGGAATGATAAGTAATGTTACCAATCCCTTTCTTTATATCGATTTCCATTCATTGCCTTTAATCATCAAAAAATCTCATTCCCATTTTCACTGAGTGTCAGAGGCACACGCTGATTTTCCAGAAACTAAATTTCTAATAAATGGTGATGATGGAATTTATTTCAGGATCTTTCTGATTATAGTAACTATTCTCTATCATTTTATCACTCCTACTTTTTATGGAGTGGACCCAAGTTCATTTGGCTTTTGTAATAATCAAGAGATAAGCAACTGTACCTGAGTCGCATGCCAATGCCTGGTTCATTGTCTATTTCTGTTGTGTCAACACCCATGGATATGATGGGGCACTCCATCTTTGCTTTCTCTTCTTAATTCCAAGTGCCTCTTCTGCTATAATTCTTTCCTCTAACACACCTAATAGTTGTCAGTTTCCAATTTGTTTTGACTTTTTTCAGTTTAAATAATGATAGACTGACAATCAAGATTTCTGTCATTGGGTGTTTGGTTTTGTGCAAGGTACTTTGCTGTGGCATGTCTCATTTAAGCACACAGCCGACTTTGAGGCAGGGATTGCCAATGTGGAGGAAATGCATGTTCACATTGTTTAGGTGATTTCCAAATAGTTGTGTAAATCCAGCACAAAGGGCATAACTTCCTCTTGCTCAGAAGGACAATCCGATGAAATGTAGCCCATTATTTTAAAACTGAATTATGTAATCCAGAGTACAAAATCACCTTCTATAATCCAAGACTACTAAAATCATTGCTAGTTTATGAAGATGACATTTCTTTAAGAAGACATAACCCTACCCTGTGTGTTATCAAGAACCACACACATAAATTTTTAAAAGGGCTTGCAATTTGGGGGTTAAGTTAAAATGTTATTATATGGGGCTGGCACTGTGCCATAGCAGGTAAGGTCACTTCCTGTAGTGCCAGTATCCCATATGGGTACTGATTAGAGTCCTGGCTGCTCCACTTCTGATCTGGCTCTCTGTTATGGTCCTGGAAAGCAATAGAAGATGGCCCAAGTGCTTGGGACCTTGTACCCACGTGGGAGACCTGGAAGAAGCTCCTGGCTTGGGATCAGCTCAGCTTGAATCATTGTAGCATTTAGGGAGTGAACCAGCAGGTGAAAGATTTCTCTCTCTCTCTCTCTCTGCCTCTGCCTCTCTGTAACTCTGCCTTTCAAATAAATAAATAGATCTTTAAAAAAGCTATTGCAATGTTTTTTAGCTATTTTCAACATGAAACAGAGCAATTCCAAGTAAAACCATAACCTATAAATAACTGTTATTAGCATTTGATCCCTGTCATCATAGCCAAGATTTGATTTTCAAAGAAAAAAAAAAGAAATGAAAACCTTACTTTGTGGTAAGCTGAGTTTTTTCTTGGTAGAATAGAAAAAAGTTTGCCCTTACCTGTTTTGTGGGCAGCAAAATTTTAGTGTCTGTGTAATATTCTACCATTTGGCTTTGTCAGACTTCATTTAACCAATCCTACATTGCGATTCATTTAGGCTAATTGTTGTGTTAAGAAAAATTTTTCCATGAACAGCTTAAAATTATTTCATTCAATTATATAATATTTACTATGAATCAGCCCCTGAATTTCATAAAGAAATTGAAAATGTACATAAATGGCAACATTATTCTTTTCACAAAAGTTAAAATTAGAGAAAAAGCCAAAGAAATAGACTGGTGAGATATTTTATCATTAAGTCCATGACAGGAAATAGAGTGTTCAAAGAAGGCACAGCAGCTGCTCTTCTCTCAGTGTGAGATGCATAAGATAAAACTTCCTGGAAGCATTCATTCTAAGACTGTATGGAAAAGATGGTTCTCACAAATCATTTCATGTGCGCCATCTGCCTTTTCTATTTCGGAGCAGTTTGGTGGAGACGTGACTGGATTGGGCCAAAGGAAAGACAATGGAAGTGACATAGATCACTCGGATCACATTTGGGCAGAAGGTATGATAATCAAGTGTCCCTTTACCCACAATGGTGACACTAAGGGTTATTTGTTTCAGAAGCAACGGTTATTTGTTCCATTGTAATGATGGCTGTCTTTTTAGAACCTTATCTATGAAATACATGAAATCTGCTTCCTTTAAATTAATAAATATTTTTAAAATATAAAAGGAAAACACCAAGAGAAGAAATTCACTATTTTTTTAAAATCTGGAAAAAAAGAAATTATAAGGAATTGGTAAACACATTATTAATATGGATCTCTGAGGGGTTGCCATTTCCATGGGCAATGTGAGAAGAATGAAAATTTTCAGCAAAAATCATTGAGGTTTAAGACTTGTTCCCACCACAGGATAATCCATGGTCAGCCTATACTGACTAGTACAGATGTGAACATTGAATGCATGTTAATTTGACAAATAAACAGAATCAATGTTCTACATACAGGGAAGAGAAGAGTCAATATTTACAGTTGTGTATATTTTTTATATGTATTTGTGACTACTTCTTTAAATGACTTCTGAGAACATGCATTATTGAATCAAAAGTATGTTCAGTTTCAAAATGTTTGATTACAAATTGTCAAATTTCCCTCTGGAAAAGATCGTACCAATTTACAGCCCTCCAGTGTATAGGAAAAGTCTTGGTTACTTTATCAATTGTATGCATTGCTCATGGGCTAATACTTCCTACTCATTTCCGCATAATTATTGTTTTATGATGTTGTTAACTAGTTTAGAGAATTATTTTCAGTGAAAAGAAAAAAAAATAACATTACCCCAGACACAGAAAGCTGACGCATGTTATTTTCACTGTGAATATTGAATAAAATATTAACTCTGTATTGCTTATTAAGAAAATACACGTCTTCAGTTTATAAAAGCTGAGACATGATTCATCTGATGTCAGTGGAAATAGAGAAATGATGATGACAAGCATTAATTCTGTAATGTATTACTTCTCAAAGTTCTTCTAAAAGGATTTATTTGTTCATTTGAAAGGAAGCATGTGAAAGAGAGATGGAGAGGAAGAGAAATGAGAGCGAGAGCAAGAGAGAGATTTTCCATTCGCTGATTCACTCTCCAAAAGGTGGCCACAGCAAAGATTGGGCCAGGTCAAACCAAGAGCCAGGAACTCCATCCTGGTCTCCACATGGGTGGTAGGGGCCCAAGTACTTAAGCCATCATCCACTGCTTTCCTAGGCAAATTAGAAGGGAGCTGGATTGGGTGCAGAGTATCCAGGACCCAACCTGGCACTCTGAGATGGGATGCCAGTGTCACAAGCTGCAGTTTAACCTGCAACTTCAAAAACCAGCACCCTCAAAGGTTTTCACTAGGTTTCTCTATTATCATATGGCAAAAACATGATGACTAGAGGATTAAGTACATCCACAGTTAGAAAGAACTTACTGCACACTACACATGAAATGAACAACTTACTGTATCAAATTTCTACTTCTGTTTTAAGACAAAGATATAATATCATTCCCCAAAGATTTAATATTTGATTTGAGAAATGGAAAGTCTTATGTTAGAAAAGGACTTTGAGGATTAGTGTAGGCAACAAATAGTTGCTCAGTTTTTGACAGATCCATGACTCTGAAATCCATCTTCTTTTCCTGTCTAATGAAGTAGTTAGATTGCATGGCTCCCAAGATCTACTACTACTTGGATAGTCTAATTATCTCTGACAATGGCATGAATTGTATTAAAATAGTGAAGAAAATAATTTTTTTGGACAGGCAGAGTGGACAATGAGAGAGAGAGACAGGGAGAAAGGTCTTCCTTTGCCGTTGGTTCACCCTCCAATGGCTGCCGCAGCCGGCGCGCTGCGCCGGCGCACCGCGCTGATCCGATGGCAGGAGCCAGGTACTCATCCTGGTCTCCCATGGAGTGCAGGGCCCAAGCACTTGGGCCATCCTCCACTGCACTCCCTGGCCACAGCAGAGAGCTGGCCTGGAAGAGGGGCACCCGGGACAGAATCCGGCGCCCCGACTGGGACTAGAACCTGGTGTGCTGGCGCCGCCAGGCGGAGGATTAGCCTAGTGACCGCGGCGCCGGCCGAAGAAAATAAATTTATGAGATCCTCAACGAGAACTCCTTTCTGAAAGCAGCAATCATTTATCTGATGGTCTAAATAATAGCTTATAGATAATCCTGTGAAAGAATAGGCTCTTGGCAAAAAATTGTTTTTCTCCTGCTTTATTTTTGATGCCTCACTGCTACCAGACATTCGTTCAAAGTACTACTCCCATAGAGATCACCTGCCACCCAAGGTCTCTAATGACAGAAGGGTACTCTTTAGTTTAGAAGTGCTTTGTTTAAAAATTATCAAAAAACTCCATAACACCTGAAAGACTGAAGCAGTAAGTTAGGAATGCAAGTACCAACACTGATAGCATAGCAGATATTTTAGCTGTGAGTTCCTTTCAGTTATCTTTCAAATTAAAAACATTGGCAGCTGCTTAAATGCAATGTTAGATCAATAAAATTAACATTTTAAAAGAGAACATTTATGCATTATTGTGTGTGTTTTCACTTGAAATTTACCATAATTTTGATATTTATTTGAAGAAATCATCTCCAATGAACCTCAGCAAATTGTAGTATTGCTTTGATGGGAGATTTAGCATAGAATTTATACAATTTTTTCACTTTTTATTACATTCCAGCATAATGTTCCTGGCATAAGTTTCATGAACACTGTATGATAGACTAATCCTGCCACATGTGTTATGCTGGGCATCATGGGGTAGGGTTGTCTCTGATACACAGTTTTGCTTTGGGGCTCCCGTGGGGGTTCCGAAGCCAGTCCCACAAAGGTAGAAACTGCACAGTTATTCCTGCTTTTCTTAACATCTAATTAAAAAGATAATACAATTTCTATGGAAATGAAGAGGCTTTACTTTTATTGTAAGTGGTCTATTTAGCACTTCCAATATTCTCCTCCTATATATTTGCTTTAAGGTGTACTTGGCTGGAGATTTTATAGCAGAATGGGAAATAATTAAAATACACAAATTGGCCGGCGCTGCGGCTCACTAGGCTAATCCTCCTCCTTGCGGCACCGGCACACCGGGTTCTAGTCCCAGTCGGGGTGCCAGATTCTGTCCCGGTTGCCCCTCTTCCAGGCCAGCTCTCTGCTGTGGCCCGGGAGTGCAGTGGAGGATGGCCCAAGTACTTGGGCCCTGCACCCCATGGGAGACCAGGATAAGTACCTGGCTCCTGCCATCGGATCAGCGCGGTGCGCCGGCCGCGGCGGCCATTGGAGGGTGAACCAACGGCAAAGGAAGACCTTTCTCTCTGTCTCTCTCTCTCTCACTGTCCACTCTGCCTGTCCAAAAAAAAAAAAAAATACACAATTAACGTGCTTTACAGAGCACATTATGTGACTTCAGCTTCTGGTAAAGTGGATATTGGATAATTTCACAGAAGAAGCACAAGACCTGAGTGAGGTGTTTTCTTTGGTTTTCTGACTATGGTCACTGTCCTGTATCCCTATCACTCCCACATTCTCTGATGGAAATAGCTACAGAGATTAGTTGTTCTGGAGTCTCCTGTATTTTCTAAAATCATTTAACTTCCTTATTTTATATGTTTGATGGGGAGGAAAAGGGTATGGATGAGGGAGGGAGGAAAAAAGAGAAATACCTTCCATATGCTGGTTCATTTCCCAAATGCCCACAATGGCTGGGTCTCCTACCTTGGTGGCAGGGATCCAGCTACTTGAGCCATCACTTGATGCCTTCCTGGATGAGTAGCAGAAACCTGGAAGCTAAAGTGAAGCCGTGGTTCAAACCCAGGCACTCCAATATGGGCTGCAACGGTCCTAATGGGAGTCTTCTCTGCTAGTACAAATGCGCAAACCATAGAATCTCTTGTATTTTGATGAACTTCAAAAATTTTTAGCTTTAGAGTTTAGTAGGTTTGGAATACTTTGTATCGTTTAAGATGTGTGTTAAACCCAGGCTGGCAAAAGGCAAATACGACTATGGAGTGAGGAAGAACAGTCTATAACATTCCAAGGACCTTCAAGAATTTTGACCTTATGTGGAAATACCTACAGAATTCTGATATTTCAACCAAGAACCAGGTAGAATATTGATCAATGAGCAGATAAATGGTGTTGCTACTCTTGTCAGGAGAGAGCACATTTCCTAATTGCCTGATAGGATTATAATGCCAATTATAGCCAAAGTCATTTTTATCCATCCCCAGAGGAAATCCATTGTCTACTCTTGTTTCTGGAGAATGCACCGAAATTTACTAGGATGAGCTTCCAAATAAATAACATTGGGTCATTGCATTGTTTTAATACACACACACACACACACATCCCTTGAAGTTCTTGTTGTTGGAAACTTAATCCCCAAGGTCATAGTGTTGAGAGATGAGACTTTTAAGAGCTGATTAGGACATGAGAGCTCTGTCTTAGTGACTGGATTAATGTCACTATTGTGAGAATATGTCTGTTATAAAAGCATGTTTGTCCCCATCTCCCACAGCAGAGCTCTCCATCCCTTCTGCCTTCTGCCATGGAATGACAAAGCCATAAGTCCTTTGCTAGGTATGGTCACTTCAACCTTGAAATTTGACACCTCCAGGACTGTGAGAAATAAATTTTTATTTTCTTATAAATTATCCAGTCTTTGGTAATATATATTAGCAGCACAAATCAGACTAAGATAGAGAGGTTCATTCATCATGTGGCCTGGTCACAATTTTCCAGTTTAGCAAACATTCTGTCTGACACTCAAGAGGCAAATAACAAGCAAAATCATTTGATCACCTTTCAAGTTCCTATTTTTGTCTAGCAGTTTTCTAGTCCCTATTAGGAGTTTAGTATAAGGAGATCGGGTTTTTAGGCCTAGGCAAATTGACTCATTTTGATAACCCCAAGAGTACCTTCTGTGTTTCCTGTGATAGATAGCATAAAGAATTCATTGAGCTATTTTCACCATTCTTTATTTGTCTACTTGAATTTGCTTTCTCTATTCTTGGTCAATTCAAGAATTGCATTGACAGGTTAGGACAGCTTTTATCTTAAATGCAACAGTCACATTTCATTACTTATTTATCTCATACCACTCTCATCATCAGGACTCTTAATTGGTTCTCAATAGCAGACCCTAAGATAAGGAGTTGAGTGCAAGGAGGTTATTTCGAGGGGTGGAAGAGGAATAATCTTAGAAAATCATGGAGCTGGGAAGGCAAGCAAGAAAGTAGATGGAATGGTACTATGTAGGACAATACAGGTTCAGTCTCTGCCATGTAGTTTTTAAAGAATAGAACAGTCTACCAAACCTCCCAATGCAAGGCAAAAAACTGGGACATTTATTACTAATTCTCTACTCTTATTGGTTGAGTGGTGCTTCTTTTGTATAACTGCCTGGCACTTCTGGTCTCTCCTTTGAGCAGGACAAATACATACCTGCCACCAGAGAAAGAGTTTTTGCAAAGACAAGTGGGTTCTAGAAGTAGGAAGTCATTAATGTGTGCAAAATCTATTGACAAAAGCTTAATCTGACCTCTGACATTTACCAAATTATTATTATTATTATTATTATTTGCATATTTTGCTAAACTTGTATTTCTAAGGACTTTAATTTTTTTGTTTACTATCCATCCTTTCTTTTCACTAAATTCCACATGAGCATTTCATTTTAGCTCTTATAGTCTTAACACAATGGGAGTTACTAACTGAAGTCAGCTAGGTCTACCCCTAAGTCTTTAGCCCAAAAGAATCTCTTCTCAGGTAGAAAGAATTTCTATTCTAACAATATTAGCAGCTTTGGCATTGTAAGTAACACAATCTAGTTATTCACTTGGCAACTGCAGCAGTTATGTTAATTGCTGCTACCAGGGAGTGAGTTTATTTCTTTTCCTTCTGTTAGTCTTTACTTGTGACAAAAGCCCAATTTCAGCTCTTATTCACCTGATATAGAGACTGGAGAAACATAGATGCAGCAGTGAGTTTGGACATCCCCTAGTTCACTGTGGGTGCAGCCAAAGCTGGAATCAAAAGGTGGTGGGTCCCTGGGACCAGGAGGATGATTTCTTAGGGTACCTCTAGGATATGTCTGGAAGGAGTCTTACCTTACCTCACAAGAGCAGGGGAGTAAAACACATCAGGACGCCATCCCCATAGAGGCCGCCAATGTGTTAGGTTCAAATAACTCAGGATGCTGGCCTCTCAGCTCCTCCAGAAAGGAGACAGAGCAGACCTCAACAGAGACAGATTGCTCTATTGAAAAGCAAAGAAGTGGCAACAGTCTGTTTTTGGGCATAGACTGCACGTAGAGTGCACATAGGGCTGGTTTTTATCTGGTTGCCAACTGGACATGGCACCAGCGGCTTTCCAGAAGCCTCGTAGGCTTTTCATTTATCTTGTTTTGCAAGTTAGTTTGCAGTGTCCAGAAAGATAGAATGTGAGTGGATCTCCCATGGGGGCAGGGGTCTACGGTGGGAGGGAGAGAGTGGGGAAGGGTGACATTGTCCTTTACTGATACCTCTTCGGCTTTGATGAGAAAGCTGTGTGGATGACTGTCAGCCCAGGGAACACTTTGGGGCACATTTTTATGATTAGTTAGTTTTGTCCTCTAGTTCAGCTTATTAGTGATCGAGACTTTTAACGTGTGTGGTGGGCACATCCAACCTTCATAATTGTTTCAGGACGAAACCATGGCAGGTGTAGGTGCAGTGTTCCATGTGGACTATTTTGCCCTCTATTTACACGCACAGTGAGAGGCAGGCATGATAATGGAGGAACTTGAATGTATGGTTATCTTCAATTTCTTTGGCCAATTTTAACCAGTTTATTTTCTTTTACTGTGCCAGCACTAGTTATCATGTCTAACTATGCTTGAAACACCATGATTTTCTTTAAAGACTGAGGAAAAACGGTTACAAGGGAGCAGTTTTAGCATCTGTAGAGAATATTTCCAGGGAAAATCATAGTGAGTGTAGATAATGCTCTCAGTTGCAATTAGTAAGAATTGATTCAGTTTTTTCCTCTGAATCTTATTCTTTTCTTTAATTTCAATTTAAAAAAGCAACTGTTGAAAATCTGTTTTTTTTTTCCTAGATGCAGTATGCATTTAAAATGCATTGATATGCTGGGCAGCCAGTGACATTAAGTTTGAAAAATTGAGAAAGAACCTAAGAAGTAAAGCCTGTTTTACTTTCACACAACAGTGACAGTTCTCCTAGTGATCTGGCCTTTCAGTGTCATTTCTCTTATGATCTTGCTCAGCAGCATGAAAATTAAATGACATTCAGGAGCAAATCCTCATGGCTGGGTGGATGCGGTTTGTTAGCTTTCTTAGATTTCACTTTCTTTCTTTCTTCTTCATTTTTCTCACTTGTTATATACATTTTAATATGGAAACTTATTGGTTTTTGAAAATAGGTCATTGCAAATAGTAAGCTAATAATTCCTGATGGAAATGATTGTGCATTCTAAGTACAAGAATCTTGCTTTGGTTTTGTTATGCAAATCCTTAAGAAACTCCAGCAAATAATATTGCCTCTGACTATAGTAAAGAGAATTTGTTTGATAATATCAGTTAAGTGGCTTTATATTGTGAAAATTTCAAATATAACAAAAAGTAGAGAGGACGGCATTGTGAGTACCCATTATTCATGTTCATCTGTTACAGTTACCAACATCCATTATTTCAGTTATCTATTTCCTTCATCTCTTTCTTTTTCTGAAATATTTTAAAGCAGATATCAGTACTTACAGTACTTAATTTGTAAATAATGTCAGAATCATGATAGAATTTTTCATCAAATGCTGTATTTTACTCAATCTGGCCTGTATAGACAATAAGAAAAGTGCTCATCAGAAAATACTAACTACATTTTATCAAGTTACTTTCTCTCATTAGGACTCAGTCTTTCTCCTCTGAGTTGGCAAACTCGATGAAGACAACAGACAAACAAAAGCAAAGTATAGTTCCATAGTAAGTGAGCAATAAATGTATATTTCTGTAAAGATCAGTAAATTGTTGCTTAATAGAACAAACTGGGTGACATTGATGTTACAGAAGGGGATGATACAGGAAGAGGCACTAGGGTCTAGTGCAAGGGTGTAGTATTCAATAATACTGAAAGCACAAGCTTCAAGCACAGCTCTGTTGGTAATAACTGAGTGAATCTCTGTTAGTGGTAATGACTGGATAAGCCTGAAAAGAGCCAGAACCACAGTTTTTAAACTCGTTAGCACTGATAAGAATATACTTCTCTACTTCACGAAGTTGTAACATGGAATAAATGAAATAATACAGGTGAAAATATGGGTTTCAGGTATCTCAAGTGGCAGTTAAAACACTGGTCTACAACATCTACCCCTATGGTTCTTATTGAATAAGTACTGTGCTTCATATGGTTTATTGTTTCTATATTTATGTTTAATACTTAATAAGCAATTTTTAATAAATAAGCATGGTAGATGGTAAGTTTACTTGAATAAGCAAAATATCATATTTGTAATAAGAAATAGACTCCCATTTATATCCATCCTACCACAACACTTACCTGTTAGTTAATGTTGAAAAATTAATTAATTTCACCACTGTAAGTTTCATCATTTATAAAATTATCATGATACTGGCTCTTCTTAAGCAATATTTTGAGGATTAAAAGAGATTATGTGTTGGTTTAGGCAATGAGGGGGTATCATTCGGATATAATGATAATAAGAGCGGATATTTGGGGCCGGCGCTGTGGTGCAGTAGTTTAAGGCCCCAGTCTGCTGTGCCGGCATCCCATATGGATGCAGATTCAAGTCCTGGCTGCTCCTCGTCCAATCCAGCTCTCTTCTATGGCCTGGGAGTAGTAGAAGATGGCCCAACTGCTTGGGCCCCTGCACCCATGTGGAAGACCTGGAGGAAGCTCTGGGCTCCTGGCTTCAAATCAGCTCAGCTCTGGCTGTTGTGGTCATTTGGGGAGTGAACCAGTGGAATGGAAGATCTCTCTTTCTCTCTCTCTGGCTCTACTTCTCTCTGTAAATCTTTCAAATAAATAAAAATAAATCCTTTAAAAAAAGATCAGATATTCAATAAATAATTCCAGTGGGATTGATTTGGGTGAATGAGGCAGATGAAGACTCTCACAATAGAAGTATAAATGTCTCAAAATATGTACCAAAACTGAGCATCTACTATTATTTAAACATTTATAATCTATTTTAGATGTCCACATAAATTTCTTTTATCATACAAAGTAGAGATTGAAAATAAAATTATATTGGTGAAACCCAAGAAGGTGTTTTCAATTGACGTAAGCAACCTCTAAAATTTGTTAGATATTATATGAAAAGAAGATTCACCATGTTGATTTCCTAGTTACTATGAATTACAGTTGTAGCTGAGATTCTACACGATTGACAAGATAACCCATCTTCTTATAATATTCTGCCAATGGTTTAGAAAGAGATCAATCAGATGGCTGCTGTGGGTTCCCAGATATAAGTAGTACTATCAGAATCCATGTCCTTTATCTATTCTGAAGAAACTTTTACCTATAATCTCTTCTTTTTCTTTTCATTAAAGAAAAAGTTTAAAAAATGTCATTGATGAGCCTGTGACTGGATATTTTAGAATGCTATTGGTGACATTTTTAAATTCCTGAGGTATTAGATGCAGACACTGAAGTAATTTTAGGTAAAACCTATATTTTTAATAGATAGGTTCTATGATATTGTTTTCTTGTGTCATTTGTGAATACATAAAATGAACAAGAGGATGACATTATCTCATAAAGATAACTAATGTAATCAAACATGTCTTTTTACAAGTGTCTTCATGCACGTATCAAAAGAAAAAAATATTTAGAAAAGTAATGATCAATTTCAAGTGCATATTAGGGACTATTTGCTAATTGCATACATATGTAACATATGTCCTAGTAAGTACTTTCATGTATTGATATTCATAAATTCTCTATAAAATATAGGGAATTATTGTTTTAATTAAATTATCCTAGACATTCAATTAATAAGTGGTTTTGTAGAGACTGTAAATCATATGTTCTCTTTCCAAGTGCATTTACGGTTTAGAAATGCAGGGCACACAGGAGTACCTTTCTCATACAGACAATGACACACAACAATTGATCAGTGCTGCTGTGCTGAATTTCACTTTGAAACCAAATCATTATGTTAAAACAGTAAGTTGAAAATAAGGGGTGAATTTCATCATCTTCCTAGTGATTGCTTTCACAGTTGAGGTTTCATAAGGTTTTATGTCACTAGTCAAGAAGCATTTTATTGAGTATTTTTTCTTGCCTTGCCCCTAAGATCCTAAAACATTATTATTACATTCTGTTGTTTTGTATTTTTTGAATTATTGATATGTCGAAGTGTTATAATGGTCTTCCTTTTGACATTTTTATTTTCAGTTACTCATTTATTGTTTTTTATTAAGCTGGCCTTAATCTAGGATTTCTGCCAGTGTATGTATTATTTTGGAAGCCAAGATGCAACTCTTCAGAGACCATTTTACAAGAAGAGAAGGACTGCTAAAAAAAATATTGTCTGAGGTGAGTGTTGTGGCAAAGTGAGTGAAGCCATTGTTTGGGACACCCAATATCCAATATTAGAGTGCCTGGTTAAAGTTCCAGTTACTCCATGCTTCTGGTCCAGCTTTCTGCTACTGAGTACTTTGGGAGACTGTGGATAATGGCCCAAGTACTTGGGTTCTTGCCACCCACATATGATACCTGGAAGGAGTTCATAGCTCCGGGCTTTGGCCTGGTCTACCATCAGATGTGGGCATTTGGGGAGTGAATCTGCACTTGGGAGTTCTCTCAGTATCTCTCTCCCTCTCTCTGATGTACCCTTTCAAATAAAATAAATGAATGTTTGCAAAAAAAATCTCCCTGGGGGTGGCATTTGGCACAGCAGTGAAGATGCTTCTTGGAACACTAACATCCGTATTAGAGCACCTGTTTCAAGTCTAGGCTGCTTCGTTTCTGATCCAGCTTTCCACTAATGCACACCATGGAAGGCTATAGGTAATGGCTCAAGTACTTGAGTCACTGCCACCCATGTGGGACATCCATATGTGGTTACAGGCTCCTGGTTTCTACCTGGCTGTTGTAGGCATTTGGGACGTGAGCCAGCAGAATGGCATCGCTGTCTCTGTTTCTGTCTCCCTCTTTCTCTCTTTGCCTTTAAAATAAAAATGAAAATAAATACATAAACAAAAATATTCGTCTAATGTCCCCATACATAAGTTTAATTTTCTACTTTACAATATATATGATGCTTTGAATTTTTAGCAAATGACATTTGACAATAAACATTATTTTATGTGTTATGACTAGTATAAACAAACAGTCATTAGCAAGCACAAGTGAAAAAATTTTATTGCAAAAAATGAAAATGATACATTGGTTTTCATTTCAGCCATTTTGTTAACTTGGATAGTCATAGATATGATTGTATATGCACTAAATATGAAGAAAAGTTAATTCTCACTGTCTGTTTTCCCCATTCAATGTGCAAAATGACACATAAGACAGCACACTGAAATAAATATTCCTGATGTCCTGATATCTATGATTGACATTATCATGACATATTAGCATTCATGGTGAAAGTTGCTGATCACAAGATAAAATCATTATTTTAGAGTTAGCCAAAAATACACCTGGAAAATGATGAACAAGGAACTCATTCCTGCCTAAATATTTCCTCAAAAAATTTCTAATATCTTATAAGAAATTCATTTTTGCTCTACACACAACCATTATGTTACAAGCCTTCCAAGTTTGCACAGGTTTCTGTAATAAAGTTTGTCTTTAGCATTCTTGAAGACCCCATCAATTCAGGTACAGTTCTCTCAGGGGGAACACTTGCCTAGTAAGGGTAACTTTATCAGTGAGCTGAGGCCAACTTCTTCCTCAGATCTCCATGTCCCATGAATTTTGCATACAAGTGGTCTATGTAAATTTCTTCCTTTTTCCTTTAAATTCTGCACTTGCTTCAAGTTTTTAGAATATGCACATACATTACAATGGTACCTGTACTGCCATTTCGATGTTCTGCATTTCCTAAATAAATGTCATTCTTTGGAATCCCTCTCTGTGATTGCTATTTAGGTTATAATTGTAAATTTTTTAATGAGTATCACTGGTCTGGATTTCATGTATGTGTTAAAACTTACTCAAAGAACTGAGATAAATCCAACATATAGATATTGGTATTTTGTGAGGAAAGGGCAAGGAAAGAAAAGTAATGGGTCTCAGGGCCTGAGAGTTCATGGCCTTCCAAAAATCACAATCTGGCAAGACTGAATTCTTGAATTTCATTTCTTTTCTTAAATATTTACTCATTTATTCTTGAATGTCAGAGTCACAGAAAGAAAGGAACAGAGAGAGAGAGAGAGAGAGAGAGAGATCTTCCATTTACTGGTTCACTCCCCAGTTGGTTGCAATGGCCAGTGCTGGGCCAAGCCAAAGCGAGGGGAAAGAAGCTTGATCCAGGTCTCCCATGTGAGTGCCAGGGCCCCGAACACTTAGGTCATCTTACACTGCAGGGAGCTGGGTCAGAAGTGGAGTAGCTGGGCCCTAAACTGGTGCCCATGTCAGATGCCAGCTTTGCAGGTGGTGGCTTTACCTGTTACAACGCTGGCCCCAGAACGCTTGAATTTTAAAGACACAATTAATGTTTGCTAATTTTTCCTTAGTATTTTTTTATTTGTCCTCACCTATATGTATTTAGGGAAAAAGGAAGAATAAAAGCATCTATATTACAAGGTCATTTTTTTTCTCTCTGCTTGATGTTTTCCAAATACTTTTGAATATTCAAATATTGAAAACAAATATTCAGGGAGCTAAAATCTCATAGGATGGTGAGACACAAGCATGTTCAATATACCTCCTAATTCTGGGGCATATTAGGTCTTAGAAAAGATAGAGAAATTCTCCTTCCCTACGTTTTTGCCTCTCCAAATACTCTGCTCCAGAACCACCATCTTTCTGGTCTCATATATGTTTGAGTCTTAGATGGGTCTCTTGCAGAAACACAAAATGGAATTGGTGCCTCAGGCTACAACTTTTGGAGGAGTAATGCTCAAAACTTGATCCAATCAGTCAGTTAGACTCTTGTAGAATAAAATAAAAGCAAGATACCTGGACTATATGTTATAAAAATTAATATTAATATAATATATTCCCTTAATAATGTTCAGATCAAACAGCCCACATATCTATACCAAGTATTTACTGAAATTGAATTATGAAATTTTTTGTTATAAAAATGTTACCTCTAGTAAGTTGAATATTTTCCTATAAATCCTCTTTGTTTTGTTAAATATTATCATGAGTATACCCTCACTTTATTACCTAAACTCAAGTGATTAGCTCCCTTGCTATTACTGTAGCATAACTATAAGCAATAAAGGCAATCACTATTGCATTGTATAAGCAAAAGAACTAGCTTTCTGCAATTCACATACTCAAAAATAATAAGAATATGAAAAAATGGTGTTAAAGAAAATAACCTGAAAACCAATATGACTTCATTTTCAGAGCCCTAAGGGGACAATAATTGAGGTCTTTGGAGAGAATTTGGACAACATAGACAGTAGGGTACTTCCAAGTGTATGGAAATTTGCAAACACAATAGCCTGGAAATGCTGGCTGTGGACAATGAGAAAACAGGTTGCAAGCGGAACTGCGAGAACACGTGAGCACTGCAAGTGGGCAGGGGAAGGGATGCAAGTCCTTTGGGAGGAACCTGTTGCATAAAAGATGAAAGTTCTTGCCTGTGGAGCATCCAAGCAGAAGGATATTTCCTTTCCTGATAAGTGTTGTAATTCTATTTTCTCTCTTCTGGCTCTCTTTGCTTAGGAAAAAAAAAAAATCTCACAGAAACTAAATAATAATAATAATGATCCAAATATAATTACTATCCAAATATAATAATAATGCACTGATATAACCCCCCTATTTACCAGTTACTTATTAACTAACTATGGATGTTTTTCTCTCTTGTGACTTGATGGTCCTCTACTGATGATATGGTAGTCATCAAACCTATGAACTGATAAATTTTTAGTTGGCATCAGTTACAAAATGGATACAAGAGTCAAGGGAATGATTATTTCTTTTCCTAAGAAAGAAATGCATTTATTTTCTGTTCATTAAACAAATTTGAAATATAGGTTTTACAAAGACAATTAAGTACTATTAAGTAGGATGTGATATCCACTACCTCCCTAGAATTTATTTCAGGTTGGCTGGTGCTTTGGCTCACTTGGCTAATCCTCTGCCTGCAGTGCCGGCACCCCGGGTTCTAGTCCTGGTTGGGGTGCCGGGTACTAGTCCTGGTTCCTCCTCTTTCAGTCCACCTCTCTGCTGTGGCCCAGGAGGGCAGCAGAGGATGGCCCAAGTGCTTGGATCCCTGCATCTGCATGGGAGACCAGGAGGAAGCACCCAGCTCCTGGCTTCGGATCAGCGCAGGACCAGCCATAGTGGCCAATTTGGGGGTGAACCAATGGAAGGAAGACCTTTCTCTCTGTCTCTCACTGTCTAAGCTCTCTCTCTGTCTCTCTCTCTCTCTCTCACTGTCTAACTCTGCTTGG
Organism: Oryctolagus cuniculus; assembly: GCF_051225735.1. Lineage (NCBI taxonomy): Eukaryota > Metazoa > Chordata > Mammalia > Lagomorpha > Leporidae > Oryctolagus > Oryctolagus cuniculus. The sequence goes on from NC_142870.1 coordinate 135,855,323, forward strand.
CAAAAAATTTAAAAAAAGATAATTTATTTCAAGTTTCCATGAGAGGGACTTAAGTACTCCAGGAGAAGAAACAAGTTTACTACACACCTTAAAAAATACATCTATCATGAAAAATAGTGAAGAATTTCTTATAATTAACATTACTAAGAGGAAAGATTAAGCAGTGAGTTAAAATAGGATTTAATTTTTTTTAGCTGATTGCTCTACACATGACATTAATGTGTAAGGACATATAAACAACCATGGCATTTAATTTCAGCTTGTTTTTTCCTTATTAAAGTAGTCATGCTTCAGTAATCATTTTTACACTTGATTTTAGCCAAAAGGCCGAGAAGTGATCAGGAATCATTTCTCTAATAAAGGATTTTATGTACTTTAGGGAACTGAAATTTCATTTTGGAAAATGTCTTTACTATTTTGTTATCTGTAACACAGATGTTTTGTATACTTCTCCAAATTCTCCTGTCTTTTGTTATTTTACGTTTCACAAGATATTTTTATAAATGACTTAATATCAACTTTTTTAAAAGATTTATTAATTTATTTGAAAGTCAGAGTTACAAAGAGACAGAAGGAGAGGCAAAGAGAGAGAGAGAGAGAGAGAGGGAGAGAGAGAGGGAGATCCTTCATCTGCTGGTTCGCTCCCCAGTTGGCCACAGCAGCCAAAACTGCTAATCCGAGCCAGAAGCCAAGTCTTCCCAAGGGGGAACAAGGTTCCGAGGACTTGGGCCATGTTCTACTGCTTTCCCAGGCCACATCAGAGAGCTGAATCAGGAGTGGAGCAGCCAGGACTAGAACCAGCACCCATATGGGATGTCTGCAGCTTTACCTGATATGCCACAGTGCCACCCCCCCACCCCCCACAAACTATTTGTACGTAAAGGTCTCAAAACTCTTCCATGCTTCTCTCCACCTGTCCTGGGGTTCTTAAAGGATTCATTCTCCTAATGTTTGGATATAGTATAAAACTTTGTAGATTAAGAGTGATTAAGAGTGAGGATTTTTGGAGACTATCTGTTTGAGTTCAAATTCTACCTTTATTATTTTCTAGCTATATTGCCTTGAACAACCTGTATTTCAAAGCAACAGGGTTTTCACCTTGTGAGTTTGTTGAAAAATACACACACTCACAGACTCACAAAAGTGTTGATAGTTGCTAGCACAGAATAAATACTATTAAAAATCAGCTCTTCTTACAGTTATTTTATCTCTTATTGACATTTTATTTTATTTGTATAATATTGTTATATTATCTCTGATAGTAGAATTTGAAGTTTTCAAAGTTACTCTAGGTTATTTTTTTTATTGACAGGCAGAGTTAGACAGTGAGAGAGAGAGAGAGAGAGAGAGAGAGACAGAGAGAAAGGTCTTCCCCTAAATGGTCCTACGTCCAAAGCCAGGAGCCAAGCGCTTCTTCCTGGTCTCCCATGCAGGTGCAGGGCCCAAGCACCTGGGCCATCCTCCACTGCCTTCCCTGGGCCACAGCAGAGAGCTGGCCTGGAAGAGGAGCAACTGGGACAGAATCCGGTGCCACAACTGGGACTAGTACCCGGGGTGCCGGTGCCGCGGCGCCGGCCCTCTAGGTTATTTTTATTTTTTAACTTTTATTTAATGAATATAAATTTCCAAAGTACGGCTTATGGATTACAATGGCTCCTCCCCCCCCACATAACGCCCCTCCCACCTGCAACCCTCCCCTTTCTCACTCCTTTTTTTTTTTTTTTTAAACTCCTCTAGGTTATTTTTTAAAGGCAAAACAAAAGGATGAAACACTAGCAAAAAAAAAAAAAACAAAGAAAGAAAGAAAGAAGTTACTCATCTACCTGTATTCTTTATATGCTTATAGGTGTGTGTCCTTATTTTTAAACTTAAATTCTCAGGTGCTCGCTTGCTGTGTCCTAAAATTTAGAGATGCTGCCAGGTTGCTTATTGAAAATGGCTGAAATGCTTGATATTTCAACCACTGGTAGTAGGTATCCTTACCAGCAGTAAGTCTTGTGTTCCTTTGTTTTCTCTTTTCCTTTCCTTTAAAAAAACTTGCCAGACTAAGTAGTATGTTATTGCTTCCTTATTTTTGTTTTGTTGATTAGTAGTGAATTGCAAAGATTGATATGGGGATTTATCTTTTGCTAATTGCATAATCTTATCATTTGCCCATTTTTATTACATTATGTCTTTTCCTTAATAGTGTATGAGTTCAATATATATTTCATTTATTATAACATTTTGATATTATGCTTTGTAATTTTTTCAAGTCTAGTCTTGTCTATTAATTTGTAAAGGCTTTAGAAATAGCTATATGGTCAAATTTTTATATTTTACTTTTTCTATATACTCTAGATTTTCTTTTTTGGGGGGCTTTATAATTTCATTTGTTTTAAAATCAGAGAGAGAAAGAGGGTGAGATAGAGAGATAGAGAGAAAGAGAGAGAGAAGAGAGAGAGATCTTCCATCCATTTGTTCACTCCCCAGATGGTGGTAACAGACAAGACTGGGCCAGGCTAAAGCCAGGAACATCTTCCGGGTCACCCACATTTGTAGCAGGTGTGCAAGTGCTTGGGCCATCTTCTGCTGCTTTTCCCAGACTATTTGCAGGGAGATGAAGCAGAAGTGGAGCAGCCTGGACACAAACTGACATCCATATGGAATACTGACACTGAAAGTTGTGGCTTTACCCACTACGTTACAATGCCAGGCCCTACCCTTTCTTTTAAAAAAAATATATTTTTTTTATTTAAAAGGTAGAGTAACAGAGTGAGAGGAAGAGAGAAAGAAAGAGATATTCTATCTGTTTGTTTAGTTCACAAATGGCAGCCATAGCAGGGGCTGGAACAGGCCAAATCAAGGAGCCTGGATCTCTATCCGGGTCTCCCATGTGGATGGCAGGGGCCTACCTATTTGTGCCAACTTTTTCTTCTTTCCCAGGTGCATTAACAAGGAGCTGGATATGAAGTGGAGCAACTGGTACACATTTGGGCACAACTTTGGGAACTGGCACATAAAACATAAGGCAGCTGGCCCCTGGATTTCCTTTATTGATTAAAACTTTCTCTCAGCAAGTAGTATATGTAGTGTTCTGGATATATATTCCTTCATTCTTCACCAATAATATAAATTTTATTACATCAATTTAAATGTTTTGAGTTCAAGTAGATGTGACTGGTATCAAATCTTTGAAATATGTTTCCCTTAAAGTTTATTTAAAAAATCACATTTCATTGTGCTATCATGTTAGCTTTTTTTGTTGCTGCATAACAAATCACCAAAAATTTAACAGGTCAGAGGCTGGTGGTGTGGCACAGTTTATCAAGCCATTCGTTTGTGGCACTGGTATCCCAGAGTTCTAATTCTCTAGATATTTTGAGTGTCAGCTACTCAGCCTCCATCCAACTTCCTGCTAATGTGTCTGGGAAAGCAGTGAGAGATGGTGTAAGGAAGCCCTGGATCCTGTCATCTGCCTGGCCTAGACCCAGCTATGATCCTCGTTTGGGGAGTGAACCAGTGGATGGAGTCCTTCTCTCTGTGTTTCTCCCTCTCTCTCTATTGCTCTGCCTTTTAAATAAATAAACAAGTAAGTAAATTTTTAAAACATTTAGTGCCTTAATATAATGCATATATATTAGAGATATTATAGATTATAACTCTGGGCTGAGAATCTCACCAGACTGAAGTCAAATTGTTGGCTGAGATTATTATTTCTTCTGAGACTTGGGATTCAGGCTTTAGGTTTAGATCCTTGATCCATTGTGACTAGAATTTTTTTGTATTGGGTACAAGGTAGGGGTCTTATTTCAAACTTCTGCATGTGGAAATCCAGTTTGAGAAAGAAACTATCCTTTATCCAGGGAATAATTTTAGCTTAGTTGTCAAAGATTAGTTGGTTGTAGATGTGTGTCTGGGGTTTTTATTATGCCCCATTGATCTACATGTCTACTTTTGGGCTAGTTACAGCTGTAACAGCTTTGAGCTGTAACAGCTTTGAGCATGGCAACCATGCAATATGTTTTCTTTTTGATCTTTAAAATTTGTTTATTTTAACTGATATGTAAACATGGTACATATGAGAATTTATGAGGGGCCACAGTGATGTTTCCATACATGTAACCATTGTTTAAAGTTCAAATCAAGGTAAGCATTGCTATCTCATCATTTATTATTTCATTTTAGTAAAAATATTCCAAATTCTTTCTTACAGCTTTATTTTTTTAACTTTTATTTAATAAATATAAATTTCCAAAGTACAACTTTTGGGTTATAGTGGCTTTTTCCCCATACCTCCCTCCCACCTGCAACCATCACATCTCCTGCACCCTCTCCCATCCCATTCACATCAAGATTCATTTTCAATGCTCCTTATATACAAAATAAGATCAATTTAGTATATACTAAGATTTCAAAAGTTTGCAACCAAACAGAAACACAAAGTGTAAAGTACTGTTTGAGTACTAGCTATATCATTAATTCACATTGCACAATACATTAAGGACAGAGATCCTACATGGGGAATAAGTTCACAGTGACTCTTGTTGTTGATTTAACAAGTGACACTCTTATTTATGGCGTCAGTAATCACCTGAGACTCTTGTCATGAGTTGCCAAGGCTATGGAAGCCTCTTGAGTTCACCAACTCCGATCTTCTTTAGACAAGGCCATAGTCAAAGTGGAAGTTCTCTCCTCCCTTCAGAGAAAGGTACCTCCTTTTTGATGACCCATTCTTTCCACTGGGATCTCACTCAAGGAGATCTTTCATTTAGGTCATCTGTTTGTCACAGTGTCTTGGCTTTTCGTGTCTGAGATACTCTCATGGGCTTTTTAGCTGGATCCGAATGCCTTAAGGGCTGATACTGAGGCCAGAGTGTTGTTTAGGTCATCTGCCATTCTGTGAGTCTGCTGTGTTTCTTGCTTCCCATGTTGGATCATTCTCTCCTTTTTGATTCCATAGTTATTACTAGCAGACACTGGTCATGTTTATGTGATCCATTTGACACTTAATCCTATCTTTATGATCAATTATTAATTGAAACTGATCACTTTAACTAGTAAGATGGCATTGGTACATGCCAACTTAATGGGAACGAAGGAAAGTGAAGAGGCAACTGACAGAATGGGGAAAATATTTGCAAATTATGCAACTGATAAAGGATTAATAACCAGAATCTACAAAGAAATAAAGAAACTCCACAACAAGAAGACAAACAACCCACTTAAGAGATGGGCCAAGGACCTCAATAGACATTTTTCAAAAGAGGAAATCCAAATGGCCAACAGGAACATGAAAAAATGTTCAGGATCACTAGCCATCAGGGAAATGCAAATCAAAACCACAATGAGGTTTCAGTTCACCCAGGTTAGAATGGCTTACATACAGAAATTAACTAACAACAGATGCTGGCGAGGATGTGGGGAAAAACGCACACTAACCCACTGTTGATGGGAATGCAAACTGGTAAAGCCACTATGGAAGCCAATTTGGAGATTTCTCAGAAACCTGAATATAGCCCTACCACATGACCTACCCATTTCACTACTTGGAATTGACCCAAGGGAAATTAAATTAGCAAATAAAAGAGCTGTCTGCACCTCAATGTTTATTGCAACTCAATTCACAATAGCTAAGACAAGGTATCAACCTAAATCTGGTCATTTGCAACAAAATGGAGGAATCTGGAAAACATCATGCTGAGTGAAATAAGCCAGTCCCAAAGGGACAAATATCATATGTTCTCCCTGATCTGTGAGAACTGAGCACCTAAAAGGAAACCTGTAGAAATGAAACAGGCACTATGAGAAACAATGATTTGATCAGCCCTCGTCCTGACAGTTGAGGAACAGCTTAATGTTTTTTTTTTCTTTTTTTTTTTAAAGATTTTATTTATTTATTTGAGAGGTAGAGTTACAGACAGTGAGAGGGAGAGACGGAGACAGAGGTCTTCCATCTGTTGGTTCACTCCCCAATGGCCGCAATGGCCAGAACTGTGCTGCTCTGAAGCCAGGAGCCAGGAGATTCTTCCCAGTCTCTCACGTGAGTGCAGGGGCCCAAGGACTTGGGCCATCTTCTACTGCTATCCCAGGCCACAGCAGAGAGCTGGATTGGAAGAGGAGCAGCCAGGACTAGAACCAGTACCCATGTGGATTCTGGAGCCGCAGGTGGAGGATTAACCTACTGTGCCATGGTGCTGGCCCCAATATTTTATTCTTATTAGTATTTTCTTTTTCTACTTAGTACCATTGGTTGAACTCTTTAATTAACACACAATTATTCTTAGGTGTTTAAATTTAACTGAAAATTGATCCTTGTTAAAAATAACAGTGGGAATAAGAAAGGGAGGAAATGTACAGTTCAGCACATGCTCACTCGGACTTACCTCTAATGGAAAAGCTAGAAACGTGCAAAGTGTTTTGAAATCAGGTATAGTGACGCCTCTGGCTTTTTTTTAATTAAGATTATTTTGGCTATTTAGAGATTTTTATATTTCCATATGAATTTTAGGGTTATCTTTCTAGATCTGTGAATATCATTGGCATTAATTGGCCCTGCATTGAATCTATAAATTGATTTGGGTAGTATGAACATTTAGATTATATTAATTCTTGCAATCCATTTTTTTGTTTCTTCTTCTACTTGTTTCTTTAATGTTTTGTAATTTTAATTACAAAGGTCTTTCACATCCTTGGTTAAATTTATCTCAAGGCTCTGTGGATGAACAAGTTTGATTGTTTGAAAAAAAAGAATGAGACCATTAAACAAACACTACAGCTCTCACTAATAACATTCTGATTTGCTGCCAAGTGTAGATTCCTCCCTGCAGAAAACCTTGTGACCATTTTGTTTCACTAATGTGGAAACTTCTGTAAATCTTGTTCTAATAAAATATATTTTTGTTATTCCAGAAAAAAACCCAAGGTATTTAAATTTTTTTCTAGCAATTGTAATAAGGTTGATCTCATAAATTCTTTCTCAGCCAGAATATTGTTGGTGTATAAGAAAGCTCTTGATTTTCGTCTGTTGATTTTATATCCTGCAAATTTGCCAGACTCTCTTAGTATTATTAGTGGAGTCTTTTGCCTCACCTATATAAAGAATCATGTCTTCTGCAAACAAGGATATTTTGTTTCCTTCCTTTTCAATTTGTATTCTTTTGCTTCTTTTCTATTACCTAATGACTGTGGATAAGATATACAGAACTATATTGAATAATAATAGTGAGGGTGTGCATCCTTGTCTGGTTCCAGATTGTAGTGGAAAGCTTCTAGCTTTCTCCCATTCAATGTGAAGCTGACTGTAGGTTTGTCATATATAGCTTTGATTGTGTTTAGGCATGGTCCTCCTTTACCCAACTTTTCTTGTTTAATTTCTCATTTTATTCCCTGCTTATTTTCACAATTCTAATAACACATGAATTTTAATAAGCATGTTAGGAAGTTAAATAACATTTGGCAATGTATGTTACTAAACATTTATCTTTTTTTAATTTAACAAATGGTTTTTAAAAAACTGTGGAGAGCATAAAACTACATTAAATGCAAATCTATACCCAAATGCCTGCAGCAATGATAGTAAATGATATTATTTATTTCCTGTTTTTATGCAATTTTTAAAGTTATTTTTTAACCATGCTAGGCTGTTGTATTTTACCAAGTGCTTTCTCTGCATCTATTGAAATAAACATACGGTCTTATCCTTCATTTTGCTGATGCATTGGGTGCATATTCATTCATTCAAACTTCTTGAAGAATTAATCCCTTAAATATTATATAGTAACTTTCTTTGTACCTTGAGTTTTTATTTTAAAGTCTATTTTGTCTGATACAAATGTAGCTACTGCTGATTGCTTTTGATTTCCATTTGCAGGGAATATCTTTCGCCATCCTTTCTCTTTCAGAATCTGTTTAATCTTTTTTGGTAAAGTATTTTTCTTGTAGGCAGCATGTAATTGGTTTTTTTTTGTTTGTTTGTTTGTTTTATCCAGTTAGCCAATAGTTATCATTTAATTGGAAATTTAGTCCCTTTACATTCAATGCTTTTATTGATAAGTAATGATTTTATGCTACCATTTTCCCATAAATATTCCCATTATTTATTTTGAATCTCCTTTTTTCTTTTACTAGGAGGTTTCTGTCAATACATTCTGTCATGATGTTGATTATCTTTTGCTGTTCCAATATACAGTACATAATTATCATTTGTGAGGTTGGCCAGGCAGTGAAAAAGTCTTTCAATTTTTGCTTGTATTGCAACTTCAATTATGAAAGAGATTTTTGCTGGCTAAAATATTCTGACATCCATAGAAGAAATTAAAAGAGAAATCAAAAATTCTTTGTAAGTAAATGAGGATAACAGCACAACATAACAAAACTTATGGGATACAGCAAAAGCAGTGTTAACAGGAAAGTTTATATCAATAGGAGCCTACATCAAGAAATTGGAAAGGCACCAATAGATGAGCTTTCACTGCATCTCAAGGAGCTAGAAAATCTGCAGCAAACCAGACCCAAATCTAGTAGGAGAAGAGGAATAATTAAAATCAGAGAAGAAATCAACAGGATTGAATAAAAATAAATTACAAAAAATTAGCCAAATGAGGAGCTGGTTTTTTGAAAAAATAAACAAAATTGACACCCCATTGGCCCAACTAACTAAAAAAAGAGGGAAAAGACCCAAATCAATAAAATCAGAGATGAAAAAGGAAACATAACAACAGACACCACAGAAATAAAAAGAATCATCAGAAATTACTACAAGGACTTGTATGCCAGCAAACAGGGAAACCTATCAGAAATGGATAGATTCCTAGACACATGCAACCTACCTAAATTGAACCAGGAAGACATAGAAAACCTAAACAGACCCAAAACTGAGAAATTGATACAGTAATAAAGGCCCTCCCAACAAAGAAAAGCCCAGGACCAGACGGATTCACTGCTGAATTCTACCAGACATTTAAAGAAGAACTAACTCCAATTCTTCTCAAACTATTCAGAACAATCAAAAAAGAGGGAATCCTCCCAAATTCTTTCTATGAAGCCAGCATCACCTTAATTCCTAAGCCATAAGAAGATGCAGCATTGAAAGAGAATTACAGACCAATTTCCCTGATGAACATAGATGCAAAAATCCTCAATAAAATTCTGGCCAATAGAATGCAGCAACACATCAGAAAGATCATGCACCCAGACCAAGTGGGATTTATCCTTGGCATTCAGGGATGGTTTAAGGTGCACAAGACAATCAATGTGATACACCACATTAACAGACTGCAGAAGAAAAACCATATGATTATCTCAATAGATGCCAAGAAAGCATTTGGTAAAATACAACACCCTTTCATGATGAAAACTCCAAGCAAACTGGGTATGGAAGGAGCATTCCTCAATATAATCAAAGCAATTTATGAAAAACCCACAGCCAACATCCTAATGAATGGGGAAAAGTTGGAAGCATTTCCACTGAGATCTGGTACCAGACAGGGATGTCCACTCTCACCACTGCTATTCAATATAGTTCTGAAAGTTTTAGCTAGAGCTATTAGGCAAGAAAAAGAAATTAAAAGGATACAAATTGGTAAGGAAGAACTCAAACTATCCCTCTTTGCAGATGATATGATTCTTTATTTAGGGGACCCAAATAACTCTACTAAAAGACTATTGGAACTCATAGAAGATTTTGGCAAAGTAGCAGGGTATAAAATCAATGCACAAAAATCAACAGCCTTTGTATAAACAGGCAATGCCATGGCTGAGGAAGAACTTCTAAGATCAATCCCATTCACAATAGCTACAAAAACAATCAAATACCTTGGAATAAACTTAACAAAGGACGTTCAAGATCTCTACGATGAAAATTACAAAACCTTAAAGAAAGAAATAGAAGAGGATACCAAGAAATGGAAAAATCTTCCATGCTCATGGATTGGAAGAATCAATATCATCAAAATGTCCATTCTCCCAAAAGCAATTTATAGATTCAATGCAATACTAATCAAAATACCGAAGATATTCTTTTCAGACCTGAAAAAAATGATGCTGAAATTCATATGGAGACACAGGAGACCTCAAATAGCTAAAGCAATCTTGTAAAACAAAAACAAAGCCAGAGGCATCACAATACCAGATTTCAGGACATCCTACAGGGCAGTTGTTATCAAAACAGCATGGTACTGGTACAGAAACAGATGGATAGACCAATGGAACAGAATTGAAACACCAGAAATCAATCCAAACATCTACAGCCAACTTATATATGATCAAGATTACAAAACCAATCCCTGGAGTAAGGACAGTCTATTCAATAAATGGTGCTGGGAAAATTGGATTTCCACGTGCAGAATCATGAAGCAAGACCCCTACCTTTCACCTTACACAAATATTCACTCAACATGGATTAAATAATAAAATCTATGACCCAACACCATCAAATTATTAGAGAGCATTGGAGAAACCCTGCAAGATTGAGGTACCGGCAAAGACTTCCTAGAAAAAAACCCTACAGGCACAGGCAGTCAAAGCCAAGATTATCATTTGGGATTGCATCAAATTGAGAAGTTTCTGTACTTCAAAAGAAACAGTCAGGAAAGTGAAGAGGCAACCAACAGAATGGGAAAATATATTTGCAAACTATGCAGCAGATAAAGGGTTGATAACTAGAATCTACAAAGAAATCAAGTAACTCCACAACATCAAAACAAACAACCCACTTAAGAGATGGGCCAAGGACCTCAATAGATATTTTTCAAAAGAGGAAATCCAAATGGCCAACAGACACATGAAAAAATGTTCAAGATCACTAGCAATCAGGAAAATGCAAATCAAAACCACAATGAGGTTTCAGTTCACCCTGGTTAGAATGGCTCAAATTCAGAAATGTACCAACAATAGATGCTGCAGAGGATGTGGGAAAAAAGGGACACTAACCCACTGTTGGTGGGAATGCAAACTGGTCAAGCCACTATGGAAGTCAGTCTGGAGATTCCTCAGAAACCTGAATATAACCCTACCATTCAACCCAGCCATCCCACTCCTTGGAATTTACCCAAAGGAAATTAAATTGGCAAACAAACAAGCTGTCTGCACCTTAATGTTTCTTGCAGCTCAATTCACAATAGCTAAGACCTGGAACCAACCCAAATGCCCATCAACAGTAGACTGGATAAAGAAATTCTGGGAAGTGTGCTCTATGGAATCCTATACAGCAGTCAAAAACAATGAAATCGTTCATTTGCAACAAGATGGAGGAATCTGGAAAACATCATGCTGAGTGAATTAAGCCAGACCCAAAGGGACAAATATCATATATTCTCCCTGATCGGCGACTACTAACTGAGCACAAAGGGGAAACTTGTTGAAGTGAAATGGACACTATGAGAAACAGTGACTTCATCAGCTCTTGTCCTAACAGTTGATGTACAATGTAATACTTTATACATTTTAGTATTTTTTTTGTTCTAGTACTATTGGTTGAACTCTGTGATTAACACACAATTATTCTTAGGTGTTTAAATTTTAATTGAAAAGTGATCCCTGTTAAATATAAGCGTGGGAATAAGAGAGGGAGGAGATGTACAATTTGGGACATGCTCAATCAGACTTGCCCCAAATGGTGGAGTTAGAATCGTGCCAGGGGATTCCAATTCAATCCCTTCAAGGTGGCATGTACCAATGCCATCTCACTAGTCCAAGTGATCAATTTCTGTTCACAATTGATCACACTGATAGGTCAAAGAGTCAAAGGGATCACACAAACAAGACTAGTGTCTGCTAATACTAACTGATAGAATCAAAAAGGAGAGAATGATCCAACATGGGAAGTGAGATACACAGCAGACTCATAGAATGGCAGATGTCCTAAATAGCACTCTGGACTCAGAATCAGCCCTTAAGGCATTCGGATATGGCTGAAGAGCCCATGAGAGTATTTTAGGCATGGAAAACCAAGACACCCTCAGGGAAAAAAAAAAAAAAAAAGGAGACCTAAATGAAAGAATTCTGCAAGTGAGATCCCAGTGGAATGAACGGGCCATCAATGAAGGAGGTACCTTTCTCTGAAGGGAGGAGAGAACTTCCACTTTGACTATGACACTGTCGGAATAAGATCGGAGTTGGCAAACTCAAAAGGCCTCTGTAGCCTTGGCAACTCATGACAAGAGCCTAGGGAGATTATTGATGCCATAAACAAGACTGTCAAATTATTAAGTCAACAACAGGAGTCACTGTGTCCTTCTTCTCATGTGGGATCCGTCTTTAGTGTTTTGTCCAATGTGAAGTAATGCTATAACTATTACTGAAACAGTATTTTGCAATTTGTGTTTCTGTGTGGGTGCAAAATGATTAAATCTTTACTTAATATATACTGAATCAATCTTCTGTATATAAAGATAATTGAAAATGAATCTTGATGTGAATGGAATGAGAGAGGGAGTGGGAGATGGGAGGGGTCTGAGTGTGAGGGAAATTATGGGGGGGAAGCCATTGTAATCCATTAATTGTACTTTGGAAATTTATATTTACTAAATAAAAAAATAAAAAAAATTACTGTAATCAATACACAATTCTTCTTAAGTACTGAAACTTAACTGAAAAGTGATCGCTGTTAAATCTAAGAGTGGGAATAAGAGAGGGAAGAGATGTGCAGTTCGGAACATGCTCAAGCTGACTTACCTCAAACGGTAGAGTTAGAAACATACCAGGGGATTCCAATTCAATCCCATCGAGGTGGCATGTACCAATGCCATCTCACTAGTCCCAGTGATCAATTTCTGTTCACAATTGATCACAATGATAGGACTAAGAACCAAAGGGATCACATAAACAAGAATAGTGTCTGCAAATACTAGCTAATAGAATCAAAAAGGGAGAGAATGATCCAACATGGGAAGTGAGATACACAGCAGACTCATAGAATGGCAGATGTCCTAAACAGCACTCTGGCCTCAGAATCAGCCCTTAAGGCATGCGGATCCGGCTGAAAAGCCCATGAGAGTATTTCAGGCATGGAAAGCCAAGACACTCTGGGGAAAAAAAAAAAAAAAAAACCTAAATGAAAGATCTCCACGAGTGAGAACCCAGTGGAAAGAACGGGTCATCAAAGAAGGAGGTACCTTTCTCTGAAGGGAGGAGAGAACTTCCACTTTGACCATGGCCTTGTCTAAAAATTATCAGAGTCAGTGAACTCAGGGCGCTTCCATAGCCTTGGCAGCTCATGACAAGAGCCTAGGGTGATTATTGAGGCCATAAACAAGAGTGTCAATTTGTTAAGTCAACAACAGCAGTCACTGTGCACTTACTCCTCATGTAGGATCTCTGTTCTTAATGTGCTGTACATTGAGATTTAATGCTATAACTAGTACTCAAACAGTATTTTTCACTTTATGTTTCTGTGTGGGAGCAAACTGTTGAAATCTTTACTTAATGTATGCTACACTGATCTTCTGTATATAAAGAGAAACGAAAATGAATCTTGATATGAATGGAAGGGGAGAGGGAGTGGATAAGGGGAGGGTTGCGTGTGGGAGGGACTTTATGGGGGCGAAGCCATTGTAATCCATATTCTGTACTTTGGAAATTTATATTCATTAAATAAAAGTTTAAAAAAAAAAGAAAAGAAGAAATTGAAAAAAAACTGTATATATGAAAAACATGAAATCTGTTCCCTTTATATAATTAAATAAAATATTAAAAATAAAAAAAAAAAGAATTTTTTTTCTTTCAGAACTCGGACTATATCTCTCCATTTTCTCCTAATTTGTAGCATTTCTTTTGTGGTATCTGCTATCAGCATGATGTGAGTTCCTGTAAGGGATCTAGCATTTTGCTCTTGCAAATGTTAGAATATTGTCTTTATGTTTACTTTTGAAAACTTGATTATAATGCATTGTGGTCAGGATCTTTTCCTATCATGCCTGTTTGACTTCTATTATTTTTTCTTCCTTCAGGAACTCCTAAGAATCCTATGTCTGGACATTTGATAATATCTCATAGATTCTAAACTTTTTTTTGTTCTTTCTAATTTTTTTATCTCACTAAGATATTTAAAAAGATCTTACTTCTAGATTGAATAATCTTTCTTCCGGCTCATCAAGAGTGTGGGAGCAAACTGTTGAAATCTTTACTTAATGTATGCTCAACTGATCTTCTGTATATAAAGAGAATTGAAAATGAATCTTGATGTGAATGGAAGGGAAGGGGGAGTGGGAAAGGGGAGGGTTGCGGGTGGGAGGGATGTTATGGGGGGGAAGCCATTGTAATCCATAAGCTGTACTTTGGAAATTTATATTCATCAAATAAAAGTTAAAAAAAAGAATCTCCACTGTATCTTTTATTTAACTTATGGAACCCTTCATTTCTAATATTTCTGTTTCATTCTTTTTCAATATCTTTGCGTTTTTGCTGAATTTTTCATTCATGACATGGACTGATTTCCTAATTTCATTTAATGGTTTCTCCATGTTTTTGAGTAGAATTATAATCATTCTCTTAAATTCTTTCAGACATTTCATCATTCTCCCCTTCTTGAGAATCCAATATTAATGAATTCTTACGTTCCTTCTGGGGAGTTTTATTGCCTTCCTTGTCCATGTTTTTTTATTTCTATGTTGATTTTTGTACATCTGGGGGATCTTTTGTTCCTATTACTTCTGGAGAAAGATTATCATCCTTTTTTTTTTTTTTTTAAATGGCTTTATTCTTGGAGATGTGCCTCTGGAGCCTGGTGGAGTGCATAAGGCTTACACTTGATCTCCAGGGTGTGTGCTGGGCGGGGTCGGGGAACTCCAGCCATATTTGATGAGTTGGGTAAGAGTCCTAAGATAGGTAATTTGGAGCAAATCTGGCTATAGTCAGTGAGGGGAAGGGATGTTTGAGCTGACTGGTGTGTCTAGTGTTGCCACTTTTTGGGGCTGGCATTGTGGCATAAAGAGTGAAGCTACCTCTTGTAATGCTGGGTTCCCCAATGGGCACTGGTTCATATCCCAGCTGCTCCACTCATATCCAGCTTCCTGCTAATGTACCTGGAAAGTAGCCGAAGATGGCCCAACAGCTTGGGCTCCTGAACCCACATGGGAGACTTCTATGGAGCTCCTGACTCCTGGTTTCTGGCTTTAGCATTACTAGCCCTGACTTTTATTTTTTTATTTTTATTTTTTTTTGCAGGTTTACATTTTTTATTTTTTTTAACTTTTATTTAATTAACATAAATTTCCAAAGTACAGCTTATGGATTACAATGGCTTCCCCCCATAACGTCCCTCCCACACGCAACCCTCCCCTTATCCACTCCCTCTCCCCTTCCATTCATATCAAGATTCATTTTCGTTTCTCTTTATATACAGAAGATCAGTGTAGCATACATTAAGTAAAGATTTCAACAGTTTGCTCCCACACAGAAACATAAAGTGAAAAATACTGTTTGAGTACTAGTTATAGCATTAAATCTCAATGTACAGCACATTAAGAACAGAGATCCTACATGAGGAGTAAGTGCACAGTGACTGCTGTTGTTGACTTAACAAATTGACACTCTTGTTTATGGCCTCAATAATCACCCTAGGCTCTTGTCATGAGCTGCCAAGGCTATGGAAGCGCCCTGAGTTCACTGACTCTGATAATTTTTAGACAAGGCCATGGTCAAAGTGGAAGTTCTCTCCTCCCTTCAGAGAAAGGTACCTCCTTCTTTGATGATCCATTCTTTCCACTGGGTTCTCACTCGTGGAGATCTTTCATTTAGGTTTTTTTTTTTTTTTTTCCCCAGAGTGTCTTGGCTTTCCATGCCTGAAATACTCTCATGGGCTTTTAGCCAGATCCGCATGCCTTAAGGGCTGATTCTGAGGCCAGAGTGCTGTTTAGGACATCTGCCATTCTATGGGTCTGCTGTGTATCTCACTTCCCATGTTGGATCATTCTCTCCCTTTTTGATTCTATTAGCTAGTATTTGCAGACACTATTCTTGTTTATGTGATCCCTTTGGTTCTTAGTCCTATCATTGTGATCAATTGTGAACAGAAATTGATCACTGGGACTAGTGAGATGGCATTGGTACATGCCACCTCGATGGGATTGAATTGGAATCCCCTGGTATGTTTCTAACTCTACCGTTTGAGGTAAGTCAGCTTGAGCATGTTCCGAACTGCACATCTCTTCCCTCTCTTATTCCCACTCTTATATTTAACAGCGATCACTTTTCAGTTAAGTTTCAGCACTTAAGAAGAATTGTGTATTGATTACAGTATTCAACCAAAAGTATTAAGTAGAACAAACAAAAAAATACTATGAGGGATAACATATTAAGCTGCTCATCAACATTCAGGGTGAGGGCTGATCAAGTCACCGTTTCTCATAGTGTTCATTTCACTTTAACAGGTTTCCTTTTTGGTGCTCAATTAGTTGTCACCTATCAAGGAGAACAAGTGGTATTTGTCCCTTTGGGATTGGCTTATTCCACTCAACATAATGTTTTCCAAATTCCTAACAGGGATCACTTTTCAGTTAAAATTTAAACACCTAAGAATAATTGTGTGTTAATTACAGAGTTCAACCAAGGGTACTAGAACAAAAAAGAGTACTAAAATGGATAAAGTATTACATTGTACATCAACCATCAGGATAAGAGCTGATCAAGTCACTGTTTCTCATAGTGACTTTTATAATCATTTGGGTTGGGTTGGGGTGAATCAGCAGATGGAAGATCTCTCTCTCTCTCCTTCTCTCTGTGTGTAACTCTGCCTTTCAAATAAGTAAAATAATTTTCAAAAATGAAGTCACCACTTTTCTCTGTGCCAAGGGTTGTTATGACTCACAACTCGGAGTGAGTTCACAGTGCCAGCACGCTTTATCTACCCAGGCATGTGCAAATGTCCAGAGCGCTGACTCACTCTGTAATGCTTCTCTCAACCCCAATATGAGCTGCATCCCCCATAGACAGGGATTCTGGGTCTTCACAATCAGACTGGGTTAGTGCATGGGAACTTACCTGCAGTCTGATTTTTCAAGTATCAGAGAGAAGGCTATGGGATAGAGGATGACTTTCAGTATTGATAAACATGTCTCCTTATTTCCAAAGAACTAGGGTCTACCCCAGCTGTCCTGCCCTCACTGTCTGCTGCAGCACAGAAGGCTGTGTGGGTCTGGACTCCAGAGCCCTGCTAGGCTCAGCTGGACCCACAGTGTTCCATCTGCCCTGTTGGAATGCAGATAAGCAAGATGTTCTTGAGGGACCACCCTCTCAAGATGGTACCTCCCCAACATAATCCCTGCTCTGAGGACGGGGAGAAGGAACCATGTGCTTTTTACCCTCTGAAGCCCAGGAGCCAACATTTTCGGGGGAGCACTCTCCACTCATCTGATTTTCTGTGACAGCAAGATTCCTCTCTGGGTGGAGCACCCAGGTGAGAAGTCTGCACAAATGGGCTTTGCCTCTGCTTTCCTGTTAACTTGCTTGCCAGCAACAGGGAATCCCCTTTGCCATGGAGTCCAGCACAGCTCTTTTCCCCTTTCTCCTCTCACTAAACGCTATGTGTGTTTTTTTGAACATGATTTTCATACTTCTTGAGAATACTCTAAGGACCATTTTCTTCCTAACATTGTAAGTTTTATGCCCCATTGTGTTCCTACTTCTCTCCTATTGCATCTAGTCCTCTTTCTCAGGCATTGTGGTAGCTGCTTTAAGCATCTCAGTGCAGCAGGTCCCTAACACTAGATGTCTCAATACAACCAACTTGAACCCTCTCTGTCTGTTGCCAGGACTTTCAATGCTGAGACAGAAGTCAGCAGTCTCTTGCTAGCTGTTGACTAATAATCATCCTCAACTCCTGAAAGCCATTTCAGGTTCTTGCTATACAGTCTTCTCCACAGACAGGTCCCAGCACGTCTGTTGGCCACTTCTATGTCAGCAGGAGAACCTTTCTCACTTCTTGCTTCCCTCTGCAGCATAGGCCTAGATCCTTTTTAAAAGCTCATCTGATAGAGAATAACAACTCTTTGATTTTAACACAGCTTCAGCTAATTAGGGAACATTATTGTATTTTCAGAAGCCCTTTCTTATCTAAGGTAACTCAGCCATGAAAACAAAATTTTATCCTTCTCATAAGTCCTGTCCACGCTTAAGGGAGGGGCATTATACAGGGCAAGGACAGAGACTGAATACTTGAGAGTCTTCTTAGATTCTGCCCACCACAGGAAGTTCTATACAGGGGCCTTATTTATCCTTTTGATGACTACAAATTCAGTGTCACATTGATTTTTATTGATTTTTAAAATATTTTTAAAAATTTATTTGAAAGGCAGAGTTACAGAGAGGCTGAGGCAGAGAGAGAGAGAGACAGACAGACAGACAGACAGACACTTCTTCCATCTGCTGGTTCACTCCTCAGATGGCTGCAATGGCTGCAGCTGTGCTGATCCGAAGCCACGAGCCAGGAGATTCTTCTGGGTCTTCCATGTGGATGCAGGGGCCCAAGGACTTAGGCAATCTTATACTGCTTTCCTAGGCCACAGCAGAGAGCTGGATTGGAAGTGGAACAGCCGGGACTCGAACCGGCACCCATGTGGGATGCCAGCACTGCTGACAGCGGTATTACCTGCTACGTCACAGTGTCGGCCCCTGTCTTATTGAGTCAAGGACAATGGTTACAGAATTTTCTGATATCTGGTACTTCAAAATCCTTTTCATCAATTTCTTTGTACATAATTTTCATACTTCTCTAGACTATGCTAAGGATCATTTTCTTTCTAACATCATGAATTTTTCATTTATCTCCTAAGAAGCAAAACTGTGAAGTTCAAATTTGAATTTTACTAAATTTGTGATAATCCTCAAAAACTGTATTTCATGATAACTTTCCATCTATGAATACAAGGTATTTTACATTTATTCCAATCTTATGTGTTTATCTCCAATTGACTTCACAGTTTATAAAGGCTTCATTCTATTTACACTTACTTTTATGAGTCATTATTTATTTTGAAAGATACTGCAACTCAATCTTCTCTCACTTACTAACTCATTCACTAATTTTTTTTAACAATGGATGGTTTCTTATTTTTTTTCTTATCTCAGTTTTAAAAGGAGGCAAAAACTAATGATTAGGGACCAGTGCTGTGGCATGGAAAATCAAACCACTGTCTACAGTGCCAGCATCCTATATGGTGCCAGTTCATGTCCTAGCGGCTTCACTTCCAATCAAGCTCCCTGCTAATGTACCTGGGAAAGTGGTGAAAGATGGCGCAGGTACGTGGGTCCCAGTCACCCATGTCAGTCTGGCCCAGGACCTGCTGTTGCAGTCATTTGGGGAGTGAACCAGTGGGTGGAAGATCTCTCTCTCTCTCTCTCTCTGTCTCTCTCTCTTTCCCCCCTTCTTTCTCTTTCTATCTTTGCCTTTCAAATGAATTTTAAAAAATAATAAAATTATTATTTTGTATATGTAAATTGCATAAGATACGGCCTGGCACATAATAAATAAACACTACCTAAGTGTATAAGTATTTTAAGTATGTTGGGGATTCTATGGCATCTTGCAATTTTATTTGCATTTCTCTCATGATGAATAAAGAGACTGAGAACTTTCTCAGGCCTACTGGTATGAACTTTTGGAAAGTACCTGTTCAAATCTTTGATCACATTTCCATTAGTCACCATTCTTTTTCACATTAGTAGGAATTTTGCATGTACCTTAATACACTTTTTATGTCAGATGTTATTTTGGAAAAAATTCTCTCACATTTCTTTGGCTTTGCACTCTTATATACGTAATAATATATGTGTGCATGTGTGTATAGAGTGAAATCTATATTTCATATGTAACACAATGATCTTATGCTATAAATAATATATATATTATCTGCTATGATGATGTATATTTTATAAATAATTTATCCATAATATGTTGATTATATATTATATAGTATTTTATACATACATATGTAATACTTTTCAGATCTTTTATGGTGAAACCAAGGAATGTTTTAATGTTTTTCATATGAATGTAATAGATTTAATTTTAGATTTATTATGTTTTATAATGTGTTCCAAAAAATCTTTATAATTTTTTACTTTTCTATGTGAAAATTGCTGGTTTCTACATGTTAATTTTCAACCAAATTTATTTTATTTTAAAAATATTTTTCTGTTAGCTGTTGTAGTTTATTAGAAATAAATGAGTAGTACTTTCAAGTATCTATTTGCAGAACATCAGTAGTAATGGCAGTGATATGAGATTCCATCTTAATTCTGACTCTTATATCAATGTTTTCAGTGGTTCAGAATGAAGTACAATGCTGTATTTTGGGTTTAGTGATATAATTAATCCTTTCAGTGTAATATGAAATAATCAAGACTAATTGTAAAGTTCATCCAAGGACTTTTCAGCATCTATGGGTTTTTGCAGTATCCATGCAATTGTAATTGTTTTTTTCATAGTCAATACCTGTGATAAATTAAATATATAGATTTTAAATTTATAGCTATTCTTGAATTACCAGAATAAGCCACACTTAACCAAGATTTGCTATTTTAATGTATTCCTTAATATTTTGCTTTATATATTTTTTATTTTTAACTTTTATTTAATGAATATAAATTTCCAAAGTACAGAATATGGATTACAATGGCTTCCCCCCCATAATGTCCCTCCAACCCGCAACCCTCCCTTTATCCACTCCCTCTCCCCTTCCATTCACATCAAGATTAATTTTCGTTTCTCTTTATATACAGAAGATCAGTTTAGCATACATTAAGTAAAGATTTCAACAGTTTGCTCCCACACAGAAACATAAAGTGAAAAATACTGTTTGAGTACTAGTTATAGCATTAAATCTCAATGTACAGCACACTAAGGACAAAGATCCTACATGAGGAGTAAGTGCACAGTGACTGCTGTTGTTGACTTAACAAATTGACACTCTTGTTTATGGCCTCCGTAATCGCCCTAGGCTCTTGTCATGAGCTGCCAAGGCTATGGAAGCCCCCTGAGTTCACTGACTCCGATAATTTTTAGACAAGGCCATGGTCAAAGTGGAAGTTCTCTCCTCCCTTCAGAGAAAGGTACCTCCTTCTTTGATGACCCGTTCTTTCCACTGGGATCTCACTCGCTGACATCTTTCATTTAGGTTTTTTTTCTTTTTTTCCCCCAGAGTGTCTTGGCTTTCCATGCCTGAAATACTCTCATGGGCATTTCAGCCAGATCCGCATGCCTTAAGGGCTGATTCTGAGGCCAGAGTGCTGTTTAGGACATTTGCCATTCTATGGGTCTGCTGTGTATCTCACTTCCATGTTGGATCATTCTCTCCCTTTTTGATTCTATCAGCTAGTATTTGCAGACACTATTCTTGTTTATGTGATCCCTTTGGTTCTTAGTCCTATCATTATGATAAATTGTGAACAGAAATTGATCACTGGGACTAGTGAGATGGCATTGGTACATGCCACCTTGATGGGATTGAATTGGAATCCCCTGGTATGTTTCTAACTCTACCGTTTGAGGTAAGTCAGCTTGAGCATGTCCCAAATTGCACATCTCTTCCCTCTCTTATTCCCACTCTTATATTTAACAGCGATCACTTTTCAGTGAAGTTTCAGCACTTAAGAAGAATTGTGTATTGATTACAGTATTCAACCAAAAGTCTTTATATTTTATATACAATGCTTGCATCAACATTCATAAAAATGACTGTTCATAAAGACCAGTGTTGGGACCTTGCCTGGAACATATTTAGTGAAAAATGTTCTGAAGGTGGAGCTGTATCCAGAATGACAAAAAAAAGGATACAGAGGTGAATTAGGAGGGAGGGAAATGTAATCCACACTAGTACAAGGAAGCCTATGTGAGCTTTTCCCATGGATCAAATTGTTGTCAGAGCCTGGAGCTGCGTAGAAAGCATGGTGTGGACATCTGGGGATTCAGAGCTGGAGGGAACAGAATGTATGCAGTCAGTAGATGAGATATATCTCCAACATGAAGGGCTGAAAAAAACCATCCACTGATGTTTTCCATTTGTTGGGGTTTGATGTTTGAGATATCTGAGGAAAACATGCATATGATTTCTTCTGAGCTGTATTCCCACACAACAATCCCCCAGCCCTACAGCTTGAATTCTGAAGGTGCAGCAGATTAGACAATGAGGGGAGAGGAGAGAAAGGGGTAAGGCGGAGGACAAAGAGAGCAGTGTCTCTGCCCTTCTCCTCTCTGAAGGCTCTGCCACCTGAGAGGTGAGATGCTTCTACTCTAATCATACTAAGCAGTTCTGTAGAGAAAACCATAATATCAACAATAATAACCAATCTTCTTTAATACCATAGCAGTATGTCAGAAAGCCATGTATCATATAAAATTATTTACATAGGACTAAATTGCTGTGGTTGTTGTCAGTAACCAAAACAGTCCTTGAGGAAAATGGACAAGGAATTCAGAATTTCTCTAAGTTATGCAAAAGCAATCTAAGGAATTCCACACTAGTGAAGCTCAAAAGAAAGCAGAATTCAATGTATGTGAATTTCAAAACTACAAAGTAAATATAAATATCATTCAGCGATGGTCCCTAAGTCCTTAGGTATTTAAAGAATTGAAAACATTTCATGTTGGCATATAGACTATTTAGGTTAAAATCACTTAAAAACCAGGAGGTACGGAAATATCACTCTGACCTTCTTGCTGTTTCTTATACGCAGGAGGTAACATTTCCATGTGAACAGTGCTACATCTTTAATCTCAACAATGAGAATATGAGGCCAAGCGAATTCCATACAGACTTTGTTAACTTATCTTTTAAGTGGTCCCACCTAAATTATTGCATCTTCACGACTTAATATTCTGTGCCTGATTTATATGTAAGTAACTGGAACAAACTGCTTCTTTTTCTAATGCAGGCTACTGTGCCATGTAACATTTGCTTTAAATAAACAGGAATGCTTTTTTCCTGGTCACCGATCTTATTTCAGTTTAACTCTTATGCTCCGCTGGGACCCTGATATAGTGGAGGTGGAAGTTTGCTTGCCCCTACAATACACATCTGTTATATTTTTGTTAAGCAAAAATTACAAGCAACTATGAAATACAAATAAGAATGATACTTTTCTCAAAGTTCTGTCAACTTATTTCTGGGACACACACACACGCACACACACTTGTCATTTGACACTTCCCCTACAGAACCTCCCTGCATGTTTCTTTCTTACTCCCTTCCATGCACATGTGCAGTTCAGGCCACCAGTTAGAACAAGGTGTCACCAGGAGAAAGCTAGAGCCTGAGACAGTGGCATGGAACCTGATCCTTTGTTTCCAAGCAGAGAGTGAGAAGATGCTTTTATCTCCAAAGCTCTGCTCCAGGGAGGTACCTCTGTGCATGTTTCGTACAAAAGGGCCCACCACTCACAAATTTGATTGCATCTCTGTTGGCTCTCAAATTCACCTGTCTCACATTATCTCATGAAACAGCCCTAGCACCTCCTTGTCATGTTCCAGCGTGGCCAAGACCTACCCCGGGGTCTGGTCAGAGAAGAGATGTCACATCACTGCTGTCTTCATGTCTCTCACCTTTTACTTCCCCATTTAACAATTGCAGCACTGTGCTCTGGAACCCCTAATAGCAGGGCCTGACCTTGAAATGACGTGGGGTGAGGAGGGGCACAACTTGACTGCATCACTACTGTTTCAATCTTGACTCAGGTCACCAAGACGTCCCTTAACTGAATTTTTTTTATTTATTTATTTTTTGACAGGCAGAGTTATACAGAGAGAGAGAGAGAGACAGAGAGAAACGTCTTCCTTCCGTTGGCTCACCCCCAAAATGGCCACTACACTGGCGCTGTGCCGATCCGAAGCCAGGAGCCAGGTGCTTCCTCCTGGTCTCCCCTGCGGGTGCAGGGCCCAAGCACTTGGGCCATCTTCCACTGCCTTCCCAGGCCACAGCTGAGAGCTGGACTGGAAGAGAAGCAACTGGGACAGAATCGGCGCCCCAACCAGGACTAGAAACCCGGGTGCCGGCGCCGCAGGTGGAGGATTAGCCAAGTGAGCCGCAGTGCAGTCCCTTAACTGAAATTTAATACAAAGGTTTTATAAGCTAGCTTTAGCAAGTTGTTCTTTACTCTATAATCTTATGCTGACAATCTCAGCCCACCAGTAAGGATGGAATGCCTTTATCTGTCATCATCAGTGAAGATCACATAGGCAAAATTGGACAGCCTGGTTTTCAACAGAATAATTTGCTAACAATCAACTAAATACCCTAAGCTCAATTTGGAAAGAAAAAAAAAATGCTTTAGGGGCCAGTGCTATGGCGCAGTAGGTTTATCCTCCTCCTGCAGCACCAGCATCCCATATGGGCGCCGGTTCTGGTCTCGGTTGCTCCTCTTCTGAACCAGCTCTTTGCTGTGGCCTGCGATAGCAGTAGAAGACGGCCCAAGTCCTTGGGCCCCTGCACCCATGTGGGAGACCCGGAAGAAGCTCCTGGCTCCTGGCTTCGGATGGGCGTAGCTCCGGCCTTTGTGGCCATCTGGGGATTGAACCAGCGGATGGAAGACCTCTCTCTCTCTCTCCCTCTCACTGTCTGTAACTCTTCAACTCAAATAAATAAATAAAATCTTAAAAAAATATATGCTTTATACAGGCACTTTTGAAAACTTCCTGGTATAATAGTCTAAAGATAATTCAAAGTACAAGAGAAATGAATGAACATCATTACAGCTTAAAATGAATATCTACATCATAGGCAGAAACATTTTTTTTCCACCCTTCCCTTCCCCTCCCACCCTATGCTTGTTTTGCAGAAACATTTTAAAAGATGGTAAATGTTCTGTTTCCATTAAGGTTGAATATTTTCCTGGGCACTGATTTTTGTGACATGGTTCCATGTTGATTTTTAATTAACACCATGATCCTTGGTTTTTGTTTTGTTTTGTTTTGTTTTTTAGATTTCAGGGTTTGGTGTCTAAGGAGAAATGCATTTTTTCTTATGTTGTTATCAGTTGAGTAGGAAAGCAAGATGTCATCTGAATAAGCAAATTTTTTTTGGCTCTTCTAGTTACTTTTAAAATTAGATAATTAGGTTAAGCATGTGAAAGCAGATTATGTTTCTTATAAAGCACAAAATTTATTCTAAGTTCACAGATTTCTTCCTTGTTTAATCTCATCTTAAATAGCAAAATGTTTTATACCCAGGGATACGTATCCTAATCTATCTCTGTGTGCATGCATGCATGTATGTGTGGGTACATATACTCACTAATATGTGTATGTGTACCTATCTATTCCATGACAATTTATTCTAGATATGCATATAGTAGTGTATTATTATTGGAAATTTCATAAATGGGACGTCTGTATTTGCAACTTTAATTTCTGCATGAGTCTTAAGGATAGACACAAAACTGAAGTTCTGTTATTTAAATTTAGAGAAAACTTCAAAATTTTATTCGCATAATTGTGAAAGTAAGACTCAAGAATAGGTTTCATACAGGTTCTTAAGTTTATCAGTGCAACAAAGTTTCTGGCAATTCTGCTACATGCTAAATCTGGTAACAGAGGTGCTGCTTGGCTCCTTCTCTGTCTTCTTTTCATGAATTCTTCCATCATAAAATTCTTGCATTACAAATACAGTGATTGAAATTCTGATTTTCATTGGCCTCAAAGAAAGCTAACATTTGGTTATACTCAACATACTATATATTCATTTTACATAAATGTTAAATGTTTTGTAATACATTTTAATTAATTGTCTTCTAGGTGAAAAGTTTTAGTTTCTAATAAATAGTTGAGTGGACTTTCCTTTAATAAGAATCTTAAAAATTTTTTTGTTTTTCTGATTGTTAAAGTGTCATGTGTTAAGCATTAAAAATTTAGATACAGAAAAGCTCAATAATAAAGGAATGATTAATAAATATGAGGTATTTCAAAAAGTTCATGGAAAATGGAATTATAAGGCCAGTGCCATGGCTCAATAGGCTAATCCTCTGCCTGCGGTGCCAGCACACCAGGTTCTAGTCCCGGTCGGGGTGCCGGATTCTGGCCCGGTTGCTCCTCTTCCAATCCAGCTCGCTGCTGTGGCCCGGGAGTGCAGTGGAGGATGGCCCAAGTGCTTGGGCCCTGCACCTGCATGAGAGACCAGGAGGAAGCACCTGGCTCCTGGCTTCGGATCAGCGTGGTGCACCAGACGCAGCAGCCGCTGGGGGGTGAACCAACGGAAAAAGGAAGGCCTTTCTCTCTGTCTCTCTCACTGTCCACTCTGCCTGTCAAAAAATAAATAAATAAATAAATAAATAAAAATGGAATTATAAGATTGGCTTATATTTGTGGATAATTTCTGAATTCTATGAGTGTATTATATACCTAGATATTTATGTATTATGTTTTTTATAAAGCAATATATTAGAAATAGTTAATAAGCTGGTAGAATTACATGGCACATGAAAAAATGATATATACATTCATATGTAGTAATGTTATACTTAATTTGATTATATAGAAATTTGTGCATTTCTCTACATATGGATTAAGTATAAGAAGAGTACAAGACTATTAAACTTTCAGCTTTTATTTGATACTAGGTTTCATCTTTGAGTTTTGGAAGGTCCATGGCCCATGTAAATGTCAGGTCCTGCATCCTAGGACTTTACACAATCACTGGTCATACGATAGTACTGATTACCATCATACATAAGCATTATGACAAGGTCAGTTCATTCTGGGAGGGTCATTGAGATTTAATACTGTTTATAATTAAATATCCACTTGCAGATAAAGTACCACAATCTTGTTGCAACTTAGTTTAAATTTTAATGTGCATTATATGTTGACATTCTGTTAGAGACAATGTAAATTTATCATTTTTGTAAATTATCAAATGCAATGCTAATTAATAAGTATAAATAATTTTAATTCTGTTTATGTAATTATTGCCTACAAATATTAATAAATTTGAATTTATGGATATCAGATTTTTCAGTCAGAATGCTAAAAGAGAGGGTATCATTTAAATATCTGTAGGAAATATTTTCCTTTAAACAATTAATTATTGTAAAACATTAAACAACAATACAATGCAAAATATTAAACTACATTATAATAGCAATGTAATATTTGTTGCCTTTTATTTTATTTAATTATTTTTATTTAAAAGCAGGTTAAATGAGAGAGAGAGAGAGAGAGAAGCAAATTCCATTCCCTGGTTTACGTACAAAATGCTTGTGATAGTCAATGCTGGGCCAGGCTTGGGCCAGGAGCCAGGAATTCCATCTGGGCTCCTACCTGGGTGGCAAGGACTCGAGCACTTGAGCCCCTACTGACTAATTCCCAGGTTGCACATTAGCAAGAAACTGGATTGGAGAAGAGGTGAGACTAGATCCCAAGTGCTCTGATACAGGATGCAAGAGACATCCCAAATGATTGCTTAATTCACTGTGCCACAACATTGTCCCTGTAGGTTTTGTAATGTAATGAAATTTATTCATTAAACAAAGCAAGAACTCTACACAGTTCTTAGCCCATTCCTTTCTAACAAAGAATTTATTTTGTAATTTCTTAAATAAAATTAGAATGCCAATTCTTCCAGCTAAAAAAATAATATCAATGATAAATCATTTTTGATACAGATCTTTGAAAAGGAATATGCAGAGAAAAAAAAAAAGGAAACTAATGGTGCATTTAGGAGTATATGAGTTACCTCCAAATATCTTGCCGGTGCATTGACTTCATTCGAAAGTGAACATCTATCATCTGTTGTCAATGTACAATGAACTGACTGTGGCTGAGATACTGTACCACAGTTGTGCAGCTTTAAAAATTGGCTACTAAAACATTTGCTCACCCAGTCTGTTTGCTATTTTCTTAAGGTTTCAGATTTGTTCTGATTAAGCAGAGTATTATGATAACCTCTGGCTTTCTGGCAATTGGAAAACACAAAGATACAGAGCATCTCTAATTACACATATTCATGCACAATGTGGGGAAATTCACAAAGGGAATTAGCTCTATTGTCTCTAAAACTTGACGTGCATTTCAGTTATTACTTCTTTTCTGGTTTCATGAAGTTGTTATTTGGGATTTTTGACTGTCAGAGAGCCAATATCAATGAAAATGTCTAATATTTAGGAATACAGCTATATTTAAATAATAGAAGGATGAAATTTTATGTTGCTGAGATTTCATAATGCAATGAACCAATGTCAAACATAATTACTTTGTGAAAATCTGATGTAAAACAAAGAACTTAAAACAATTACATTGCTGTTGAGCTTAACGCTATAATTTTAAAGGGTTTATTTAAACAACACTTATTCAATGGGTCACAAATCATGTGGTAAGTATTTTCTTAGGTAAGATGGAGGAACAAGTAGATTGTATTAATAATTATAACTGCAAAAATTATCATTCTTTGCAAATGGACTATACTGTAGACTCAAACTAAAATATGTGATATATTTTTCAATACTCCCCATCGCAATTTGGTATTTTTAAAAACATCTATTTATTTATTTATTATTTATTTATTTAGCTGAGAATGCGTGAAATATCACACTTGCATCTACTGGTTCTTTATCCAAATGCTTGCAACAGCCAGGGTTGTATCAGCTCAAAGCCAAGGGCCTAGAACTCAATCCAGGCCTTCCATGTGGATGATAGGAGCTCAAGTATCACACAATCACTTGCAACCTGCCAGGGTACACATTAACAGAACGCTGGTAACAGGATTAGAGTCCAGACTAGAACTTTGACATGGATAAGGGCCTTCCAAACAATGGCTTAACCACTGGATGGAATATCTCCAACTTGACATTTTAAAAATGAGGAAAATAAAACTAAATGGACAATTTTTCCATGACGTAGAATAACATCACACCAGTTCTGAGTAGTGTTGTATAACTCCATTACCAATGTGGTCGATATCTGTGTTTAGTACGAACCACGGCTTCTCAGTTCACATGTAAGGATGAAAAAGATCAGATAATTTGTAAGGAGAGGGCTGTAAAAAGTAAAGGTAATATAACTGACTACAATTAAAAAAGAAGGATATGATTGAGGGATGGGGTTTTGAACAGGATTTTATTTTTATTTGGAGGAAGAAAGGAAATAAAATGTTCTAGGTTAATCAATAATGTGAACAGATACAAGAAAAAGCTTTTTCTAGGGGAGTAAAGGAAATATATTTTTGTAGAAGGAGTGATGAATCCCACGTTCATGGTATTTTCTTAACTATTTCAAGTTATAAATGTTGATAGATTAGATATCTGTCATTTAATATTTTATATTAAAGAAATGGATTCTAAGTCACTTGCTGTATGTAGTGGATGAAATCACCACCTACAGTGCTGGTATCCCATATGGGTGCTGGTTCAAGTCCCAGTTGCTCTACTTTACTTCTGATCCAACTCTATGCTAAGGTCTGGGAAAGCAGAAGAAAATGGCCCAGGTTCTTGGGCCCCTGCACCCATATGGGGTACCTGGAGGAAGTTCCTGGCTCCTGGCTTCAGATCAGCCCAACTCTGGCCATTGCAGCCATTTTGGGAGTGAACCAGCAAATGGAAGACCTCTCTCTCTTTCTTTTTTTTTCTCTCTGCCTCTGCCTCTCTGTAACTCTGCCTTCAAATAAGTAAATAAATAAATCTTAAAAAAACAGATTCTGGGGCTGGCACTGTGGCTCAGTGGGTTAATGCCCTAGCCTGAAGCACCAGCATCCCATATGGGCGCCGGTTCGAGACCTGGCTGCTCCATTTCCTATCCAGCTCTCTGCTATGGCCTGGGAAAGCAGTAGAAGATGGCTCAAGCCCTTGGGCTCCTGTACCCGCATGGGAGACCCAGAAGAATCTCCTGGCTCTTGGCTTCAGATTGGCGCAGCTCCTGCCGTTGCAGCCATTTGGGGAGTAAACCAGAGGATGGAAGACCCCCCCCCCCCTCTCTCTGGGTAACTCTGACTTTCAAATAAATAAATAAATCTAAAAAAAAAATTCTTATTTGAGCAGATCAAAACATTTCATAATAAATAGACCACATGTTAAAAACTGATGGTTTATAGATAATTTTAAGATAATAAAGTGGGAAATGAGATGAGAAGAAAACCCCCTAAATATTTTATCATAAATACTTGAATTCCCGCTTTTTTTTTCCTACCATTACAATGAGGTAGGTCTTTGAGAATGTGTTCTTTGTAAAGGTTATCATATTGGAGCACAGAGTGTGTGAGCAATATGTTCAAAGCTACACAGCTACTTATCAGAAGATAAGGGATTCTATGTTTGTGATTTTGGGGAGCCAGCATATGTCAGATTTTTATAGAGGTTTGTATATATCTCACATGTTTTTTATAGCTTTCAGACAATCCTACCTTTCACAAGAAAAAGTTACTAAATTCAATGGCTATACTATTTTTACTTTAAAAGCTGTCTACTATCTCTGCATTACATCAAAGTTTGATTTTTGAGACTACAATAATATAAATTTATGTAATCACATTACTTGTAATTGGATCAGTTATTTCATGAGTGATAGTTATCATTACATGTCTGGCATTCAAATATATCATTGATTGTTAGTCTGAAGCTATTTCAGGGAAAGTCATTCTTGGGCCATATCACTATATCACTGTGTGCTAGACTTTTTATTCCTTGTTCTTTTTTAATCAAGAAAAGTGCAAAATTTCTTGCAGTCAGGGAGCTCTGCATTGGATTTGGAATACATATTAGAAGAAATTCGATCATAAAACTTTTCCACCAGTAAACTTGGATTATTACATACATTGCTTTTTCTGAAATACATTTTTAGGTGTTAGTTTCTGAAGCAAAAGATTGAGGAAAAATAGATTTAGAAGAAACCATTAGGAGCCAGAATCATTAATCAGAGATTCCAGGAATTTCAAGTCAGATAATAGAGGTTGAAACAAAAGTCCATAGATCTTAAAGAGATACACAAAAAATGAGATGGAGTGGGAAGCAGGCAGAAAATTAGTTGAATATAATTCTTTAATAAAATGTTTATTAAATTATTTACTTATTTGAAAGAGAGGAGAGAGAGATGGGAGAGAGTGAAAGTGAGAGAGAGAGAGAAACACCCTTATCTACTGGTTTACTCCCCAGATACCTGTAATGGCTGAGGCTGAGACTGATACAAGGTAAAGCCAAGTTTTGGGAATACCATGTAGGTGCTGAAAGTCGTTGACAGGAGCCTAATTACTTGTGACATTGTCACTGCCTCCAAGAGGCTGCAATAGCAGGAAGCTCAATTCAGAATCCAAAGCTATTGGATACAAGTTTCTTAACCACTATACTGAATGTCCACTGATCTTATATTTACATTGTGAACTTTTGGAGAATAGTATAGAGAGAAGACAGGGAGAAGACATCATTTTCAGCCTGGTGCTGCCAATTCCTCACTCTATTTTTTCAGGTTAAGTAATTTGAAGGTAGAACACTGGGATTCCAAATTACAAAGTGGAGCATTGGCAGTTATTACATTACTGGAACTTTGTATTAGTCAGCTGCTAAAGTTTTTATAGTATGACTTTATAAACTCTAGAGGGTTTTAATACTGTGCTTTAATATCATTAGAGCTAGTGCCTATAGTTCCTGGAATTCACTGATATGTAAACTTGGGATTTCTTATGGTAAACATTTCCTTCCTTGTCTATCCTTCTATAACATTATAGAAATCTCCATTAACCTCTGGAAAGTCAATAGAATTAAGTATGTTTCATTATCTTTAACTTAAGATTTACTATTGGGAGGCTGAATATGAAAGGGAGTCAAAATTTTATCAGGTCAATACACAGGTTAAATGGTGTGCAGATGTGAGCAATGCATGGGAAAGGGAGACACTAAATGTAAGCAGTGTTTGTATTAAGATAGTGAGATTTTTTTCTGGCAAATACTCATTTATATGATGTGTATACTGACATTGATAGAAGAATACAAATTGCATAGATTAGTTAATAAAATGCATTTTATAAAGTACCAATGCTTCATGAGAAATTGCTGATTAGAAACTCTATCATAGCTAAATATTTAATTATGGTAATTTTAGGTTTTGCCATTTTTTGTATTTTGAAACCACAACAAGGTTGCAATATTTGTACATATTAAGTAACGCTGACTAGCCTTAGAGGAAGATTTGTGTCAACAAACGTCATTGTTAGTGTTCTCATGGTTACATTTTAGTTAGATATTGCTGCAAATTAAATACTATAATTAGACAAAATTTCTGCTTTAATTTTCTTTATAAAATATGACTACCTTCATATAAATTTGCATCAATCTTTTTGATTTAAGAGAAAATTCCAATAGAGGTCAGTTACGCTCAGTGAAAATATCTATAACTTCATGGAAGAATGCTCCACATTTATAGTCTGCAAGACAATGAAACTAAAAGCCTGTTATGTTTCTGCTGATTTACTGTCACTTTAATGCTCTGTTATCACAATCCTCTTATACTTTCACAGTCTAAGGTAGCTTTAAGTTAATGCACATCTAATGAGAAGAGAAGTGGATGGTACTGGGTGTATGCAAATATAACTGCTCTCATCTGAGTGAACTGTGTCTTAATATTTTGTATAGACTTCTAGAGTACAATTCTATGATGTTAGAATTTAGAAACAAGATTTTTTGAAATACATTATCTACTTTTTGTTACTTTAACTAAAATACCTGAGAGGAGCATCTTTGGGAAATAAAAGATTCATAACACATTACAGTTTAGAGATTTCAATTCAGGATCAGGCAGCCTGGTCATCTGGTGCCTGTGGAAGCTGATAATGGCAAGGGCATGGTGAGCCAGGAAGAAGAGAGAGAGCCTAGGCTGAGCATGAACTCAAATGATCAAACCTCTTGTGAGAACCACCCTCTGAGAGCATGCCCGCAGTGACCCAGAGACCTCCCACTGGCCACACCGGTAAGATATCTTCATTAAACCAAGTCTCAACTCTTAGTCTGTCAACAATTAAGACATCAGAGTTTAAAGGATCTGTGAAAGTTTTGGAGAGATCAGTCCTATTCAACCCATAAAACAATCTATGATATTTTGAAATGAGAAAGAAAAGAGTTTTGTTTGATAGATGGTGCCTTGTTAGTAGATAGTCTTGCCCTTGTCCACAAACAAGTAGGGAGGAAGGTGGAGGGTTGGGCAAGCATTCTCTACTCAGTTGGAGTGAAAACATTGTCCTCCACTATGGGAAAGAATAAAATATGTTCAGAGAAGAGCCAGATAAGCTCATAAGGTCAGAGGACATCAACAAGTTTGTGGGAATTGGTGAAAATACTTTGAAGTATGTGCATACTAGGGGAGGCTCCAAAATATTCATGGGAAAAACTGTGAACAATATTTGGAAAAAACTAGGCATAGATTTCAGATTATCCTGCACCAACATAAACTTAGTTTTTGTTTTTTCAATTTTTACCACTATTTCCTTCCTTTTAAAGAATTATTTGAAAGGCAGAACTGCAGAGATAGAGAGAGAGAGGAAAAGACATACAGAGAAAGACATTCCCTCCACTGGATCACTTCCCAGATGGGTGCAATGGCCAGGATAGAACCAGGCAGAAGCCAGGATGCAGGAGCTTCTCTCACTTATCCAACACTGGTTCAGGGGCCCAAGCACTTGGGCCACCCTGCACTGCTTTCTCAGGCACATTAACAGGGAGCTGGATCAGACACGGAGCAACCAGGACTCAAACATGTATCCATATGAGATGCCTGCAGCTCAGGCAGCAGCTTAACTTGCTACACAACAGCAAAGGCCCCTAAACTTACCCTTTAATTCTATTTTGTATGAACATTTGAAATGCATTCACACAACAGTCTTTGAGTATACTGAGAAATTTGTGTTTTAAAAGGTTTACTTAAATATTTGAATGGCAGAGTGACAAAGAGGGAAACAAACACATACGCACACACACACATACACACACACACTCAGAGAGAGAGAGAGAGAGACAAATCTTTCTATTCTGGTTCACTCCTCCCTAAATGGTCACAACAGCCAGTGTTTGTCCAAGCCAAAGTCAGGAACCAGGAACTCCGTCGTTGAATCCCATATGGGTGGCAGGGGCTTATGTATTTGGGCCATCTTCTTCTGTATACCTAGGCAAATTAACATGAAGCAGGATTGGAAGTGGAGCATCTGGGCCCCAAACTGGCACCTGCAATGCCACAACACCAACCTCACAGGTGTGCTTTATTTTTTATTTATTTATTTTTTTTTGACAGGCAGAGTGGACAGTGAGAGAGAGAGACAGAGAGAAAGGTCTTCCTTTGCCGTTGGTTCACCCTCCAATGGCCGCCGCGGCCGGCACACTGCGGCCGGCGCACCGCGCTGATCCGATGGCAGGAGCCAGGAGCCAGGTGCTTTTCCTGGTCTCCCATGGGGTGCAGGGCCCAAGCACCTGGGCCATCCTCCACTGCACTCCCTGGCCACAGCAGAGAGCTGGCCTGGAAGAGGGGCAACCAGGACAGAATCCGGCGCCCCAACCGGGACTAGAACCCAGTGTGCCGGCGCCGCTAGGCGGAGGATTAGCCTAGTGAGCCGTGGCGCCTGCACAGGTGTGCTTTAAAGAACTACTTATCTGCTATTAACAGCCACTCGCAAAAGTTTATTTTTCTTTTATTGTTTAAATCCTTTTAATCAGTGTGTAAAACATTGAAAATAATAATATTGTGAAATATCCTTTATGTAATGAAAGCTTAGTAAATAGGATTTAATGACTGTCTTGATAGAAAACTGAAAGTTATGGAACCCTGATCTATCTTTTACCCATTACAGAGACCTCGGCTCCAAACTAGACTCTACTACTTTCCTTGAAAGGAATCCTCAGATTATAAACAGAATAGTAAAGAAACTTTACTCAGAAATTAAACCTTATCAGCACATGAGAGAAAATGCACTTGCTGATGATAATCGTTACTTTCTTTCTATAAGATTTGTTTAAAAGTTTGTTGCAACAGAAGAAAGTTGGAACCTTGACTTTGTATTTGGAGAAGTGAAATCATATGCTGCCACTGTGTCTCTGGGCCAATGGGGCTACCAGTTTTCTTGGGAATAACATTCTGCTAGTTGTAACTCAGGAATGGGTAGAGGCAGATGGGCATATATGAATTGTATGCCTTGTCTAGGAAATGAATGTATGATTTTTATTTGCAAGAGAAAAAAGGAGGAGGAGCGGAAAGGAAGAGTAAAAAAATATCAGTTACCATTTCTGCTGATAGAATTAGTAGATTTGATTTGCTTTTAGGCCTTAGAGACTTTTGATTTAGGAAAACATTGATTTTTTTTAATTTATTTTTTTGACAGGCAGAGTGGACAGTGAAAAAGAGAGAGACAGAGAGAAAGGTCTTCCTTTGCCGTTGGTTCGCCCTCCAATGGCCACCGCGGCCGGGGTGTTGCGGCCAGCGCATCGCGCTGAT